>NW_027332096.1:240000-403389 GCF_048418815.1 Hemitrygon akajei
ACCCCCCCAGGCAGTTAATCTGATCAGCCATTCTAGTTCGGCACCCCTCCCCCACTGCTCCACCTTTTCCATCTATTCCCCCGCACTAGTAGCCACGGGGAGAAGGGATCTCCTAGTGTGCACCTCGGCAGAATCAGCCTGCTACGAAGGGTGCTCCTCTATTCGTCAGTTATCTCCTGACTGTAAGAAGGGTTTCGCAGGGCATGCGAAGGAGCTTTTCCCGGGATGCTGCCTGCATCGGAGGGCGTGGTCCTGTGAGGATAGGCTGAGCGGACGAGGGCTTTTCCCTCGGGAGCGAAGGGAGGATGAGAAGGTGACTTGATAGAGGCCTGGATCGGGTGATGCTCAGGGAGCGCTTGCCTGGGCCGGGGCGGATCTTCCGATGTTACCCACCCTCTGGAATTTATGGAACCCCTTACCCGCCAGCTCCTACCCCGCTTCGGTTGATGATCGGCGCCCGGCCCGGCCCGGCCGGCCGACGCCGGGTGGGAGATCACTGCCGCGGCACCGTTCGGCCCGGTTCCCGGTCTCCCCCCTGCGGCCCCCCGTTTCCCAGCGGCTGCCAGTCCCGACCCCCCAGCCACGTCTCTGCTCTGGTGACGAGGTCCCTGCCCCCCACGGCCAACCCCCCCGAGTTACACAGGAACACAGAGATCTACAGCGCTTCGCAGGCCCTTCGGCCCACGATGTCGTGCTGACCCACTCTAGAAACTGCCTGGAATTCCCCTTACCGCACCGCCCTCTATTTGTCTAAGCTCCATGGACCTATCCAGGAGTCTCTTAAAAGACCCTATCGTATCCGCCTCCACCACCGTCACCGGCAGCCCATTCCACGCACTCACCACTCTCTGAGTGAGAAACTTACCCCGACATCTCTGTACCTACTCCCCAGCACCTTAAAACTATGCCCCTTCTTTTCGGCCCTGGGAAAAAGCCTCTGACTATCCACACCATCAATGCCTCTCATCATCTTGTACACCTCTATCAGGTCACCCCTCATCCTCCGTCGCTCCAAGGAGAAAAGGCCGAGTTCACTCAACCTATCACATAAAGCATGCTCCCCAATCCGGGCAACATCCTTGTAAATCTCCTCTGCACCCTTTCTATGGTTTCCCACACCCTTCCTGTAGTGAGGCGACCAGAACTGAGCACAGTACTCCAAGTGGGTCTGACCCAGGGTCCTATATAGCTGTAACATTACCTCTCGGCTCCTAAACTCAACCTGTGGGGTCTGACCAGGGTCCTATATAGCTGTAACATTACCTCTCGGCTCCTAAACCAACCTGTGGGGTCTGACCAGGGTCCTGTATAGCTGTAACATTACCTCTCGGCTCCTAAACTCAACCTGTGGGGTCTGACCAGGGTCCTATATAGCTGTAACATCACCTCTCAGCTCCTAAACTCAACCTGTGGGGTCTGACCAGGGTCCTGTATAGCTGTAACATTACCTCTCGGCTCCTAAAGTCAACCTGTGGGGGTCTGACCAGGGTCCTGCATAGCTGTAACATTACCTCTCAGCTCCTAAACTCAACCTGTGGGGTCTGACCAGGGTCCTGTATAGCTGTAACATTACCTCTCAGCTCCTAAACTCAACCTGTGGGGTCTGACCAGGGTCCTATATAGCTGTAACATTACCTCTCGGCTCCTAAACTCAACCTGTGGGGTCTGACCAGGGTCCTATATAGCTGTAACATTACCTCTCGGCTCCTAAACTCAACCTGTGGGGTCTGACCAGGGTCCTGTATAGCTGTAACATTACCTCTCAGCTCCTAAACTCAACCTGTGGGGTCTGACCAGGGTCCTGTATAGCTGTAACATTACCTCTCGGCTCCTAAACTCAACCTGTGGGGTCTGACCAGGGTCCTATATAGCTGTAACATCACCTCTCGGCTCCTAAACTGAATCCCACGGTTGATAAAGGCCAACACATCGTACAACTTCTTAACGACTCTGTCAACCTGCAGAACGGGTGCCAAAATTAGGTTATTTTCTGTTGTAGCCATCTCTACCATCCACCTCCCCCCCCAGTAAATCAGGACACCTCTCCCTATAAAACAAGCGACTGTCCCCCATGACGCAGATATACTCTCTGTAAAACGGAGCAGACCTTTGTAACTGGTCACCCTTCCGGAAGAGCGCGATGCTCTCTGTAAAACAGGCCCCTCTCCCCCCCCCCATTAAATGTGGGCAGGCGCACGCTCCCCCCCCCATTAAACAGGAAACCCCCCCTGTAAAACAGTACCCCCCCTCCCTGCAAAACCAACAGCCTCCTTGTACAACAGGACACCACTCCTGTAAAACACGACACTCCCCCAGGTAAAAAATGGACAGCCACGCTGTAAAGCAGGGGAACCCCTCCCCCGGTGAAATGGGAGGGGCTTAGAGGGCCGCAGTGCAAACACGGGCAGGTGGGGGGCGAGCTGGCAGGGCCGCTGGCTAGCAGGGGCCGGCTAGGCCCAAGGGCCAGCCTCCCCTCGGTGTGAATCTGCGACTCCGCGCAAAGCGCCCTCCCCAAGAGGAATCCAGAGCTCCTGGAAAGCCGGGCACACACCCCACCCCTGTAAAAGGGGACAACCACCACCCCGCCCCCACCCCCCCCAGCGTAAAACAGGGCCCACTCTGTGAAAGAGGGCACGCACCCTGTAAACCAGGGGTCCTCCCAGTCCAATGGGTCGAGCGGTGATTGATAAGTTTGTGGCCCAAGGTAGAAGGAGTCAACTTTAGAAAACCTAGTACATTTATCTTGCAATGCAGTCCCCTCCTCCATTTCTAGCGAGAAGCGCAGTCGACATTTTGGGCCGAGACCCTTCGACAGGACTTCAAGTCAGGACTAAATCAGGACTCTCCCCCCTGTAATCGGCCCCCCTCCCCCTGTAAAGCATGAAACTGGCGATGGCCCCTCTTTGGATACACCCCTCTCTAAATTTGGACCCCCATCTTACGAGACAGCGAACTCCCCCCCCCCCCCGCAAAACAGGAGAGGTTCAGAGGGCTGTGGGCCTATCGAGGGCAGTTAGGGCCAAGGGCCAGCAGGCAGAGATGGGCCGAAGGGCCTGGGTCCACCCCTAAATGAATCTGTGGCGGCCGCGAGATGCCGTGCGCAGGCAGGGTCTCCCCCCCCCCCCCCCGACACCGGGACCCGCGTGGATCAGGGGGCCTCGCGGTTAAAACTGGCCGCGGCCCCTCGTGAAGTCGCACACCCCTTCCCTCATAAACGGGTCGGGCACCCCACCCCAGGCAAAACGAGACACCCTCCTGTAAAATGGGTCACCCCTCCCCCCCCGGTAAAGAATCAATAGGTTTCAAAAGGAACATTTAATGTCAGAGAAATGAGTACAGGATGCATCCTGGGATTCTTTTTCTTCACAGACATCCACGAAACAGAGGAGGGCCCCAAACAATGGATGGCAGTCAAACCCCAAAGCCGCCACCCCCCCCCAGCTGCCCCCTCCCACACACGAGCTGTAGCAAGGCAACGACGAAGAAAAGGGTGATTCTCGCTGTTAGACAGGTCCCACCCCTTCGTCAAACGGGGCAAGCCCCTGTAAATCAGGGCACCCCACATGCCAAGTCAGCGTCAGGTCACTTTTTATCGTCATTCCGACCATAACTGCAGGCACGGTACATGGTAAAAACGAGACAACGTTTTTTTCAGGACCATGGTGCTACATGACACAGTACAGAAACTAGACTGAACTACGTAAAAACAACACAGAGAAAAAACTACACTAGACTACAGACCTACCCAGGACTGCATAAAGTGCACGAAACAGTGCAGGCCATTACAATAAATAATAAACAGGACAATAGGGCAGTAAGGTGTCAGTCCAGGCTCTGGGTATTGATGAGTCTGATAGCTTGGGGGAAGAAACTGTTACATAGTCTGGTCGTGAGAGCCCGAATGCTTCGGAGCCTTTTCCCAGACGGCAGGAGGGAGAAGAGTTTGTATGAGGGGTGCGTGGGGTCCTTCATAACGCTGATTCCTTTGCGGATGCAGCGTGTAGTGTAAATGTCCGTGATGGCGGGAAGAGAGACCCCGGTGACCCCCGTCCTGAAGATGTGTCTCCCAACCCAGCCAGTTAGTTCAAGTCAAGTTCAAGTCACTTTCATTGTCATTCCCACCATAACTGCTGGTACAGTACACAGTAAAAACGAGACATTTTTCAGGACCTTGGTGTTACATGAAACAGTACAAAAACTAGACTGAGCTACGTAAAAACAACACAGAAAAAGAACTAGACTAAACTACAGACCTACTCAGGACTGCATAAAATGCACAAAACAGTGCAGGCATTACAATAAATAATAAACAAGGCA
This sequence comes from Hemitrygon akajei, assembly GCF_048418815.1. NCBI lineage: Eukaryota > Metazoa > Chordata > Chondrichthyes > Myliobatiformes > Dasyatidae > Hemitrygon > Hemitrygon akajei. Next base: position 244,318 of record NW_027332096.1, read on the forward strand.
ATAGGCACGGTAGAGGGCAGTAGGTTGGTGTCCACAATAAATAATAAACAAGGCAATAGGCACGGTAGAGGGCAGTAGGTTGGTGTCCGACTGGCCACAGCGCCTTGCCAAACATGACCCGGCAGCACTCTTCATTAAGAAGAGCGAGGCCCCTCCCAAACTGGACCCTCCACGTGAAAGTGCCTAAGGGCAGCCCCCGTAACACAGGACACCTCCCCCCCCTATAAAACAGGATGCCACGTCCCCACAGAGCAGTTCACAGCCCCGCCCCGTGTAGAAAGCTCCCCCCTCCCCCACTACCGCTCGGCGAGACGGGACGCGCACCCTGCACCTCAGGCTCAGAGCATTGGCTCATCCCGCTGTCTGTTCGGTCTCCCTGATGGCAGACACAGAAACATCTCGGCCAGGGCGGTGAGACGGGAAAAGGGCTTCTTGCCGAGGGCTGTTCAGCGACTGAGTAACGCTTCACCCCGGCTTAAGAATTTCATGAGAGACGGGAGCAGGAGTCGGCCATCTTGCCCGTCGAGCCTGCCCCGCCATTCGATAAGATCATGGCTGATCTGACCATGGACTCATCTCCACCCACCTGCCTTTTCCCCATCACCCTTAATTCCCCGACGATGAAAAAATCTATCCAACCTTGTCTTAAACATATTTACTGAGACAGCCTCCACTGCTTCATTGGGCGGAGAAATCCACAGATTCACCACTCTCTGGGAAAAGCAGTTCCTCCTCATCCCCGTCCGTAATCTACTCCCCCAAAATCCCGAGGTTGTGTCCCCAGTTCTAGTCTTCCTAATGGTGGAAACAACTTTCCTGCCTCTATCTTATCTACTCCTTTCATAATTTTATATGTTTCTATAAGAGTTCCTCGCATTCTTCTGAATTCCAGGGAGTACAGTCCCAGGTGACTCAACCTCTCCTCACAGTCTAACCCCCTCATCCCTGGAATCAACCTGGTGAACCTCCTCTGCACCGCCTCCAAAGCCAGTCTATCCTTCCTCAAGTGAGGAGAACAGAACTGCACGCAGTACCCCAGTGTAGCCTCACCAGTACCCTGTACAGTTGCAGCATGACCTCCCTGCTCTTGAATCCAATCCCTGTAGCGATGAAGGCCAACATCCCCTTTCCCTGTTGCTCCTGCAAACCAACCTTTTGCGATTCATGCACAGGCACTCCCAGGCCCTCTGCACGCTGCAATCTTTCAGCGTTTAAATAGTAATCTGATCTTCCAATTTTCCCTTCCAAAGTGGCTGACCTCACGTTTACCAGCATTGTACTCCATCTGCCAGACCCTTGCTCACTCACTTAACCTATCTATATCTCTCTGCAGACTCTCCGTGATTAAGCTGTACCGCACGCATTGTAAATATATGCAATGCATGCACTGGAGCAACACCGTGATACTCTTGTCTCGAGTAATGACCATATAACCATATAACAATTACAGCACGGAAACAGGCCATCTCGGCCCCTCTAGTCCGTGCTGAACACTTACTCTCACCTAGTCCCACCGACCTGCACTCAGCCCATAACCCTTCATTCCTTCCCTGTCCATACACTCATCCAATTTTGCTTTAAATGACAATACCGAACCTGCCTCTACCACTTCTACAGGAAGCTCATTCCACACAGCTACCACTCTCTGAGTAAAGAAATTCCCCCTCGTGTTACCCCTAAACTTTTGCCCCTTAACTCTCAACTCATGTCCTCTTGCTTGAATCTCCCCTACTCTCAATGGAGAAAGCCTATCCACGTCAACTCTGTCTATCCCCCTCATAATTTTAAATACCTCTATCAAGTCCCCCTCAACCTTCTACGCTCCAAAGAATAAAGACCTAACTTGTTCAATCTTTCTCTGTAACTTAGGTGCTGAAACCCAGGTAACATTCTAGTAAATCTTCTCTGTACTCTCTCTATTTTGTTGACATCTTTCCTATAATTTGGTGACACAATACTCCAAATTTGGCCTCACCGATGCCTTGTACAATTTTACAGTATTCACAGTAAAGTACTTGCTCGTCTTTTATAAATCAGGGAGCCTCCCCTGTAAGAACACGACAACACCCTCGTGTAACAGCCTGGAAATGGTTTCACTGCTGATGTAATGGTTTCTCTGCAACAGCAGTGTTTGGGTCATGGCGAGAGATAACGGGGGCTTTGGGATGTGCGTCAGCCAATAAAGGGAGTCTTTCTGTTCTTCTTGTGTGCCCGAGAGCGAGGTGATGTGGGTCTTCTGTCCGGCGAGAGATGAAGACAGAAGACGCCAGAACGGAGAGGTCATGGACACCAGTAAGGAGTGGAGTTGGAGTGGGGGCGGGAGTTGACAAAGTCCCGGGCAGGGGGGAATCGGTGGGGGACCAGCAAGAGGGGAAACCGTCAGCTCCAACTCGTGCACGCTGGACTGTTTCATTGAAACGGGACCTTTTCTTTCCTTTTTCCAATATTTTTATTGGATTTCATATACACAGATACAGAGTTCATAAGGATACTTACTATAAATCAAACTAAGATGGCACAAAATGCACTGTATATAAATCACACTGATACAATCACGGCATCCCATATTGATGATCGATCAGGCGAAATAAATTGAATGACGAAATGCATTAGTATGACTGATTATATTATAAAAAAATATCTATACCGCCCCCACACCAAGACAAAGCTGGTTGGAGAAATAAAAAGTAGATAAAAAGAAAAGAGTATTTTATAATTATAGCCTAGATCTATATTATAATAACAATTCAAAGGTTTTTAAAATAGTTCAGAAAGGGTGGAGTGGGCCCTTTTCTTTTCGTTTCACTCTTCTGACCCTTCAGTCAAATTAATAATTATAAAGCTGAACCATTTAGTCGCATACCTGTTATTTTGTGGTACTGATCTGTAACAGGGCGACGCGTCACAAGAGCAAGGAAATTCCTTTTGCATTTGTACAGGGCCCTGGTGAGACCACACCTGGAGTATTGTGTACAGTTTTGGTCTCCAGGGTTAAGGAAGGACATCCTGGCTGTAGAGGAAGTGCAGCGTAGATTCACGAGGTTAATTCCCGGGATGTCCGGACTGTCTTACGCAGAGAGGTTAGAGAGACTGGGCTTGTACACGCTGGAATTAATGAGATTGAGAGGGGATCTGATTGAAACATATAAGATTATTAAGGGATGGGACAAGATAGAGGCAGGAAATATGTTCCAGATGCTGGGAGAGTCCAGTACCAGAGGGCATGGTTTGAGAATAAGGGGTAGGTCATTTAGGACAGAGTTAAGGAAAAACTTCTTCTCCCAGAGAGTTGTGGGGGTCTGGAATGCACTGCCTCGGAAGGTAGTGGAGGCCAATTCTCTGGATGCTTTCAAGAAGGAGCTAGATAGGTATCTTATGGATAGGGGAATCAAGGGATATGGGGACAAGGCAGGAACCGGGTATTGATAGTAGATGATCAGCCATGATCTCAGAATGACGGTGCAGGCTCGAAGGGCCGAATGGTCTACCTCTGCACCTATTGTCTATTGTCACGCAGCGTCCACACAAACAGCAGGTTTTTGCACCTCATTCTCACACGTTCGGCGGGGGCCAGAGACCGTCTTCCCCCGGGCTCGCGGCTCCAGCCGAAGCTGAGCGTTAACCTTGTCAAACAGGAGGTCCGCCCTATAAACCTGGCCACCCCCACCCCCCGGTGAAAGGACTCCCTCCCCGAAACCGGGCACGCGCCGCTTTAAGGCAAGGCGCGCCCCTGTAAAGCAGGATGCAGGGCGAACACCGGCCGCCCCCACCCCGCCGTAAAACAGAACAGCCTCCTTGTAAAACAGGGATGGCGTGGAGGAGTTGGGGCCAAAGGTTTCCTTCCTGTACGGGTCCCTGACTCGTTAAAAGAGGAAACCGCTCCTATAAATGTGGACTTAACCACCCCCCCCCCAACCCCGGCACCACCGTAGATGCACCCTGGAGGTCAGGGAGCCCCCTGTACGACAGGACGTCCAATCCCACCCCCCCCCCCCCCAGTAAATCAGACCAACGCCCTTGCAGAAGAGGAAGCCTCCTTATAAAACTGGCCGTGGACCCTTATGAATCCCACCACACCCTGCCCCCTCCAGTAGGCAGGATACACCCCCTGGGGTCCGCCCGGTCTCCCTCGCGCCCGCCAGGGCTTCCTCTCACAGTCCGAAGGTTGCTGGGTCAGTTGGCCATTGCACGTTATGCCGTGGTTAGGCGTGGGTTAAATCGGAGGGTTGATGGGACGGAACAGAGAACATAGAATAGTACAGCACAGTTCAGGCCCTTCGGCTCACAATGTTGTGCCGACCCTCAAACCCTGCCTCCCATATAACCCCCCCACCCACCTTAAATTCCTCCATATACCTGTCTAGTAGTCTCTCAAACTTCACTAGTATATCCGCCTCCACCACTGACTCAGGCAGTGCATTCCACGCACCAACCACTCTCTAAGTGAAAAACCTTCCTCTAATATCCCCCTTGAACTTCCCTCCCCTTACCTTAAAGCCATGTCCTCTTGTACTGAGCAGTGGTATCCTGGGGAAGAGGCGCTGGCTGTCCACTCCATCTATTGCTCTTAATATCTTGTACACCTCTATCATGTCTCCTCTCATCCTCCTTCGCTCCAAAGAGTAAAGCCCAAGCTCCCTTAATCTCTGATCATAATGCATACTCTCTAAACCAGGCAGCATCCTGGTAAATCTCCTCTGTACCCTTTCCAATGCTCCACATCCTTCCTATAGTGAGGTGACCAGAACTGGACACAGTACTCCAAGTGCGGCCTAACCAGTGTTTTACAGAGCTGCATCATTAAATCGCAACTCTTAAACTCTATCCCTCGACTTTTTATTATATATATATTGTACTGCCTAATAACCTAACACCCTATAAGATTTCTTAACTACCCTATCTACCTGTGAGGACATGTACCCCCAGATCCCTGTGCTCCTCCACACTCTCAAGTAATCTCCTATTTACTTTGTACTCTGCCTTGGAGTTTGTCCTTCCAAAGTGTACCACCTCACACTTCTCCGGGTTGAACTCCATCTGCCACTTCTCAGCCCACTCCTGCATCCTATCAATGTCTCTCTCCAATCTTCGACAATCCTCTACAACACCACCAACCTTTGTGTCGTCTGCAAACTTGCCGACCCCCCCCCCCTTCTACGCTACAGCGCTTATTCTGCACTGAATCTCGATAAATAAATAAATAGATGGATCGAAGCAAGAGGGGACATCATCTTCATCACCGTCAACATTATGTGCCGTGTCACATGACATCATCATTGCGTGCCGTGTCATATGACATCATCATTACGCGCGGTGCCATGAGACGTTGGCGATCGTGTGTACAATGTCCTGTGTATGTTACTAAAAATGGCTTCTTTGGTTTGTTACGAGTAGGAATGCTTCTTTGTCTGTTAAATGTTTCTCTCGCCATTGTTTCACTTTAGAATGGCTGATATGGTAATTGTATTCACTTGTTAATCAATGGGGAATGTTATTGTGTTTTGTGAGGCTGAGAACTTGGGGGAGGGGTTGCGCGGGCTTGAGGAGTCCGGAGGGAGACGCCGAGGAAGCAGGACGTGCGCTCGGGAGACCACCGGGGAGTCCGAAGTGGGAGTTTCGGGAGGACGACCACCGAGGAGTCGAATGGTTCGCTGGATGAGCTCCACCGATGTGCACTAAACTGACTGAACTTTGATAAGTTGGCACCTTTTGTTTTTTATTATATATATATTGTACTGCCTAATACTCTTTTAATTTTAGTAAACTCTTTAAAGTGTATGTCATACCGGTATTTGTTGTGAGTTTGATACTGCCGGCGGGGGCGCGAGGCATAAACTCGATTCTCACAGCACCTGCGTGAACGGGAGGTGGGGTGGTGAGTGGCTGGATTTCTTTTTCCCCTAGACATATACCAGCCTGTTGGGTAAGTGTTACACGTGATTGTTCTGGACAGATTTTACTCCAGAAGTGACCGTCGTCTCCTGGGCAGTGACTTGACAAGACGGGTGACCACCTCCCCCTGGCCATTATCGACACTCCTCAGGGACTGTCCTGACATCCCTGTTGCACAACCAGGACTTGGGGGGGATATGCACCTTGCCACTTGTAGGCCACGCGTTCGCGTGACCCTGATATCGGGAGGGGGGGGGGTCTAGAGATACGTCCCCACCCCGAAACCCTCGCGGTAATGCAGAGGCACGCCCCCCCCCCGGGGAACAGGGGACCCCGCGCGGGACGGGACAGGATGGGACAGCACGGAGCGAACGCCCTCCCGCAAAACTGGACCGTCCCGGTGCAGGCCCCTGATAAGCGGGGAGCGGAGGCAGGACGAACCACCGTGGGCCCCGGGCACCGCCACAGAAAACGGGGCCAGCTCTGTGAAACTCTGCGCGCACCCTGTACATCAGAACCCTCCGGAAGGAGGGCACCTCCAGCCCGTGAAACAGGGCATGAAGCCACCCGTAAAGCACACCACACTCCTTGTGACGCCCCCTCTGTAAAACCGGCCACAGCCTATGTCAATGCGGAGAGCCCCAGCCCTCCAGGACCCACCGACCCCCATGAAGCAGCACATCCTCCCACCCCTCCTCGTAAAAAGGGAGAAATCTCCTTATAAGGCCGAGGTTCACAACCGTTATTACACCACAGACCCCAACACGCTTCAGCAAGGGGCTCCATGGACCCCAGGTCTGAGGCCTGCTGCTGTTAAGCAAAGGACCTCACTACAAATAAAAACACAAAGTGCTGGCAGAACTCAGCAGGCCAGACAGCATCTATGGGAGGAGGTAGTGACGATGTTTCGGGCCGAGACCCCTCATCAGGAGTGAAGTAACATGGAATGGTCGAGAGGGGATAAGAAGTGGGGGGGAGGGATAAAGTAGAGAGCTGGGAAGTGATAGGCTGGAGGGAAATGGGCTAGGGGGAAGGTGGAGAATTATGGGAAATAAAAGAGAAAGAAAGGTAGGGCTGGGGGGGGGGAGATTATAGTGAGGGGGGGAAAGAGAGAGAGAAAGAGAACCAGACTAAAATTATAGATAGGGATGGGGGTAAGGGGGTATCAACGGAGGTCTGTGAGTTGAATGTTCATGCCAGCAGGAAGGAGGCTACCTAGGCGGGAGATAAGGTATTGCTCCATCGACCTGCGTGTGGCCTCATCTTGATGGTAGAGGCAGCCATGGACAGACATGTCGGAGTGGGAGTGGTCTGTGGAATTGAAGTGTGTGGCCACAGGGAGATCCCGCCACTGCTGGAGGACTGAGCGCCGGTGTTCGGCGAAACGGTCTCCCAGTCTGCGGCGGGCCTCCGCAGTGTATAAATGGCCACATCGGGAGACTGGCAAATCACACATCAGGAAACGGCACACACTTCAATTCCACAGACCACTCCCACTCCGACATGTCTGTCCATGGCTGCCTCTACCGTCAAGATGAGGCCACACGCAGGTCGATGGAGCAATACCTTATCTCCCTCCGAGGTAGCCTCCTACCTGCCGGCATGAACATCCAACCCACAGACCTCCGTTGATACCCTTGCCCCCCTTAACCCCATTCCTATCTATAATTTTAGTCTGGTTCTCTTTCTCTCTCTTTCCCCCCCCCCCTCACTATAATCTCCCCCCAGCCCTACCTTTCCTTCTCTTTTATTTCCCATAATTCTCCACCTTCCCCCTAGCCCATTTCCCTCCAGCCTATCACTTCCCAGCTCTCTACTTCATCCCTCCCCCCACTTCTTATGCCCCCCCTCGACCATGCCATGTTACTTCACTCCCGATGAAGGGTCTCGGCCCGAAACATCGTCACTACCTCCTCCCATAGATGCTGTCTGGCCTGCTGAGTTCTGCCAGCATTTTGTGCTTTTATTTATTTCCAGCATCTGCAGATTCACTCGTGAGACCTCCCTATAAAGTAGGGGGACGCCTGCAGCCGGGAGAGCTCCCGGTAAGACTCTTGGAAAGTTAAGCAACTCCCCGCTGTGAAAGAGGCTCCTGTGAAACCGGGACCACCCTTCCCTGTAAAGCCTAGCATCCTCCCTCTTGTAAAATGGCCGCCACCCAGTAAAACGAGCCTCTCCCTGGTTAAGCACAATGCCCCGCTGTCCAACTGAGAGCGACTCCCTGCAAGACGGGAAAACCTCCCCGCTCCCCCCACTCCGAAAATGATTATTGGGAATGAAGGGGTTAACACGTGAGGCGGGTTCGGCAGCTTTGGGCCTGAACTCACTGGAATTTAGAAGAATGCCAGGGGATCTCATTGAAACCCACCGAATGTTGGAAGGACCGGACAGGGTGGATGTGGAGAGGATGTTTCCTACGGTGGGGGTACCCAGAACCAGAGGGCACAGCCTCAAGACTGAGGGGCGACCCTTTAGAACAGGGGTAAGGAGGGAGCGGTGAATCTGTGGGAGGCCCTGCCACAGACGGCGGTGGAGGCCGAGTCCGTGGGTGCGTTTAAGGTGGAAGTTGATCGGTTTCCCGATGGCTCGGGGCATCGAAGGATACGGCGAGAAAGCAGGTGTACGGGGGTTGAGTGGGATCGGGGATCGGCCCTGATGGAATGGCGGGGCAGAGACTCGATGGGCTGTACGGCCTCATTTTGCTCCCGTGTCTTGTGGAAAAACAGCCCCGATAAACATCCCCGTCGGACGGCGCACTCTTTCCCCGTGTTAAATGGAAGGCTGCCTGTCACAATGGACACAACCCGGTGAAATTGGAGAGACAACTCCCCACCCCCGTAAAACCGGACCCTCACCTTTGTCAGATTGGACACGGTACCCCCCCGGTAAAACAGGACCCGCCCACCTGTAAAACAGCCTCCTGCCCCCCCCCAACCCCGGAACCACCCCTTCCCCAATAAAACCGGACACCCCCCCACGGCAAAACAGGAAATTAACTGATAAAAGTTACCTTGTAATAGGCATACCAGCAAAATAAGCTACTTTCAATGAATGTCCTTCTAAGACATCACGACACCGCACCCCCCCCCCCCGTAAAATACCCCCCCCCCACCGGTGGAACTAGACTAGACATCCCCCCCATGTAAAACCAGGCTCCCTCCTTATGAAACAGGATGCCGGCACCCTCTCCCCAGCCCACCCCCACTGTAAAACCGGATGGCCACCTTCTAAATCAGGAGAGCCCCTCCCCCCCGTGAAACAGAGAGGCTTAGAGGGCCGTGGAGCCAGTGCGAGTTGCCAGGGCAACAGGGCCAGCAGGAACGGGTTGGGCCGAAGGGCCTTGCTCCACTCACTGTGAATCCGCGACTCTGTACAAAGCGCATTCGTTGAAAGAGGACACCCGCCCCCATCCCCCCCTCCCGGATGAAACATGAAACCAGACCCACTCGGTGAACAGGGCCCCGTCATTCGGGACCCTCGCCGTAAGACAGCCACCCCTCTCCCCTTTAAAACACAACATACGACCCGCGCCCACCCCCACCCCCAAGCTGGTAAAACGGGAGACCCTCCCCTGTAAAACTGGCGACGGCCCCTCTCTGGGTACGCCCTCGCTAAAAGCGGGCGTCCGTCTCGCGGAACGGAAAACGGGGGAGGTGCAGGGGGCTGTGGGCCTCGCGAGGCCGGGCGGGGCAAACTCTCCGGGTGGGCGGTCGGCAGGGAAGGGCCCGCCCCATTCTAAATGAACCCGTGGCCGTGCAAAGAGGACTCCCTCCTTGAAGGCGGACAAACCTCCGTTAAACAGCACCACACCCCCCCCCCCCTCCACCACCTCCCATACAAAGCAGGAGGCCTCCCTGATAAATCTGGCTGGAGCCCCTTCGAAAATTCCCTTATAAACGGTACACCCCAAAACTGGACAGCACCCCTCCCTCCTGTGACAAAAAAGAGAAAATCTGCAGACACTGGGAATCCAGAGCAACACACACACACACTCACATGTGCACACACACACACGCGCACACACTCACACATACACACTCACACACACACCCGCACACAAACACACTCGCGCGCACACACACACACACACACACACACACACACACACACACACACACACACACACGCGCACACACTCACACATACACACTCACACACACACCCGCACACAAACACACTCGCGCGCACACACACACATACACACCCACAAACACACTCGCGCGCACACACACACACACACACACACACACACACTCACACACACACACACACACACACACACACACACACACACAGACACACACACACACACACACACACACACACACACACACACACACACACACACACACACACACACACACTCACACACACACACACACACACACACACAATGCTGGAGGAACTCAGCAGGCCGGGCAGCACCTATGGGAAGGAGTGAACAGTCGACGTTTCGGGGCCGAGACCCTTTGACTGTGCCCGCAAGGAATCCAGGGCCTGCTCGGTGCCATATCCATACTTCGATTGTAAATGTACTTTGAACTTTGAGTCCCCGTTCTCGGAAGCCGCCCAAGTGGAGCGCGCGCTCCTTCTCCGAGCGCACCCGGGGCATGGACGTCACCGACCGCGGGGGAGGGTGGTTGGGGGCAGGTGGCTTGCTCGGGCAGAGACCTCGGCTGCACGCCGCCCCAAAACACGGAGGGCTGGGAGCGGGCCTACCGGGAGGCCCCCTGACCTGCCCGTTACACGCCTGGGAGATGCGTTTGGCCGTAGAGCAGGAGCACAGTGGCGGACGGGGGGGGGAGGTTGGCATGAATTGCGTGAAGCCGTGAGTAACGGGAGCAGAATTAGCCCATCCAGCCCGTCGGGGCTGCTCCGGCACTCAGCCGTGGCTGATCGGGGCGAGGCAGGCTCCACCGTAGTATGGCGCTTAGGCCAAAACTATGGCAGGTCAGGGTTCAGAGTTCAGTCCCCCGCGTGGTCGGCGAGGAGTCTCGAGGCTCTTCCCCCCCCCCCCCCCCACCCCGTGACGGTGCGGGCTCCAGACGCCCCAGCTCTCCCGGAAGTTCCCGGGCGTCTCCCGCACGCAAGTTATACACGATCTCCCGGAAACCGATTTTTCTTTTTGGAGAGGGAGAGGCAGAGCGAGGGGGAGGACCCCGATCGGTCTCTCTTCGTGCTAAGCAGACCCCGTCCACTTTTCTCCGTCGACCTCGGAGGTAGTGGCTCCGTCTGCAACAGTGACTTTTCTATTGCCCGTGGCGGGTGAGAATGTAAATGAGGTGCTGGGGTGAGTTTAGCAGGTGTCGCCCGTTCGTTCATTACTGGAACTGGCCAGCGAGCGAAGGAGCGACCCTATCGATGTCCCACGCGATGAGGCCAGACTCCCTGCGGACATGCTGGGCCTTTGAAAGGAAGCTATCGAAGGATGCAGGACCGGCTAGCAGGCTGGACGGAGGGCGAGGCGTCTCCCAGCGGAAGTCGGCCGTAGGGGGGATTCGCAGCCCGCTCCTTAGCCGGAACATCCAGCGATTCCGGCGTCGAGGGAGAGAGAGGGAGAGGAGGGTCACCCACGGTGCCGCCGATGTGGCGGGGGAGGGCCTCAAGGCTCAAGAGGGGGGAGCCCTGGAGTCGTGTGTAGCTAGCCGTCCGGACGCAAGCTGGGGTCTGATCAGCCCCGGCTGGGTCACCTGGAGGAGGGTGTATGACGTTGAAAGACCCGAAATCCCCGATGATTCCGGGAACGTCACTGAAGATGTGCCCAGAGGCATCAGTGGATGTTTGCCCACAACAAAGTTGTAACAGAATTTAAAAAACGACTCCATAAATAAGTATAGGTACATATTTTAGTGTCACATCTTCTGCGCGTATCCAACTTGGTTTACAGATCACGAAGCAAAGTTTCACGCACACCCTTGGAGGTCGACTGGGGGGGGGGGCTGGGTGGGGGTATATGGGGTTGTTGCAGGGGGCAGGGGTGCTAACCTCCCTGAAGTGAGTTTTTTTGCAGGGTGGGATGTCTGGTGGGCGGGCCTGGTTTCCTCCCACAATGCACCGGGCGCCGGTCCGCAGGACAACCGGCCGCTGTAGATTGCCCTGCCATTAAGTCGGAAGGCCGCCGGGGGGCCGGGGGGGGCCTGCTCCGCGCCTCAGCTCTGAACAAATACGGCCGTTACCCCTCCCGAACCCAGCCTCCTGCCTTTGACCTTTGACCTCCGGGGCCCTCGCCCACTGAGGGCCTCCCGACCAACCTCCACTTTGAATGTGGCCCACAGTGACCCGGCCTCCGCGGCCATCCAAGGCAAACGAGCCCCGCGGGTTCTCACCCGCCACCCTCTGGCTGAAGACATTCCCCCCCCCCCATCTCTGCTCGGAAGGGGACGCCCCCTCCATTCTGAGCCCCCTGGGCATCAGCGTTTCCCCAGGGAAGGAGGAGCGGGGTTGGGGAGGGTGTTGTGGGTGCCGGGCAACGGAGGAAGACAGCGCAGGTTTGAAGTCAAAGGTGAGAGGTCGAGAAGGAACATCAGGGGCCGCTTCCTCATGCTGGAGGGCGGTGGGTATCTGAAAAGCCACCTGGAGAAGTACCAGCACGGGGAGGAGAGCTTCAGGTGGTGATGGGCCGAACGTGGGTGGGGGGAGGCAAGCTCATGGGGCAATGTGGTCCGGACAGACAGGGCCCTGCTTCCATGGGTTGCAATGACTCTCCGGCTCTCTGTAAAATACTTCCTGTATAATAGGGCCATTCCTTGAAAAAGAGAACGATCCCCCCCCCCAAAATAGGACCCCCTCCTGGAAAAACAGAACAATTCCCCCTAAAGTAGGACCCCCTCCCGGAAAAACAGAATGATTCCCTACTAAAATAAGACACCCTCCCTGAAAAACAGAAGGCCCCCTTTTGTAAATCTAGACTCCCACCCCCTGTAAAATAGGAAGCTCCCCTGTATCAAACAGCACCCCCTCCCCTTAAAACAGGGAAACGCCCTGTGAGACTGTATACCCCTACCCCCTCTGTGGACCAACCAACCCCCCCTCCTCCCCCAGTAAAACTAGACAACTTTTCCCGTGAAACAGACGGACCCCACCCCTCCCCTCCCCCCTTAAAACCGAACAGCTCCCTGACAAAGCAGGTCCCTCTCCCCTGTGAAAGACGGGAGTCCGCCGTACGACAAGACACTCCTGTCCGTAAATCGGCAAAACCACCCCCCCACCCGCAGAAACGGGGACCCCACTTTCAACTGGTCACTCCACCCATTTTAATCCAGATCACCCCCTCCTGTCCGTAAATCGGCAAAACCACCCCCCCCCGCAGAAACGGGGACCCCACTTTCAACTGGTCACTCCAACCATTTTAATCCAGATCACCCCCTCCTGTCCGTAAATCGGCAAAACCACCCCCCCTGCAGAAAAGGGAACCCCACGTTCAACTGGTCACTCCACCCATTTTAATCCAGATCACCCCCTCCTGTCCGTAAATCGGCAAAACCACCCCCCCCCCGCAGAAACGGGGACCCCACTTTCAACTGGTCACTCCAACCATTTTAATCCAGATCACCCCCTCCTGTCCGTAAATCGGCAAAACCACCCCCCCCCGCAGAAACGGGGACCCCACTTTCAACTGGTCACTCCACCCATTTTAATCCAGATCACCCCCTCCTGTCCGTAAATCGGCAAAACCACCCCCCCTGCAGAAAAGGGAACCCCACATTCAACTGGTCACTCCACCCATTTTGATCCAGGTCACCCCCTCCCCTCTGACACCGAACGATCCCTCCCCTATGACGAACGCTTTGGGTGGTGGCGTGCGAGAGGAGCGCTGGTGGACCTTCGACCACGACAGCTCTGGGAAGGTTTTCCGACCGAAGTGTGGCTTGCCGTTGCCTTCCCCGGGCAGTGTCTTTACGAGAGGGGTGACCTCACCCCCCCCCACCCCACCCCCGGCCATTATCGATACCCTTCAGAGACTGTCCGCCTGGAGTCAGTGTGGCGGGAAACGGCTGCTCGAACGACCGTCCAACACAGCCTCACGTGACCCTGATCCGGGGGGGGGGGACGCGGAAGGGGGCTAGGCGGGTGCCACACCTCGCCCGAGGGCCCACGCCCCAATCGGTAGAGGGGCACAAAACGAAACCCAGGAGAGTGCGGTGTTTAAAGTGAGAGGTTCAAATGCAACCTCGTGCCGGGGGGGTGGGATAGGGGTGCCGAGCGGTTGGAATGAGCTGCCGGAGATTGCTGTGAGGTGGTGGGGGGTGGGAGCGCCTTGGCACCATTTGAAAGCCATCTACAGAGAGGTTTATGAGGGTGGCGGGATGGAGGTGGGCCAGTGGGATAGCAGGTATGGGACGGGCTGAATGGCCTGCTTCCGCTCTTTCAGGCAGCAGGACTCTGTAGAAAATGCCCTCTGTAGAGCAGGTTATGTGGGGGGGGGGGGCGTGGGGGGTGCCAGACGGGACAGCTCCCACTAAAAATGGGAGATTCGCCCTATAACACAGGAACCACCCCCACCCCCTCTGTGAAACAGGACGGGAGTTGCACTTTAGACAGTGTGCCCCCACACTGACCGGATCCTGCCTGTCCCCCCTCCCCGCCCGGCACACTGGTGCATGAACCCCGGGCACATCTGCCCCACTCACCCCCCTCCCCACCCTGTTCCTCTGGCCTTGGGATCCCTGCAGTTTGCTGCGCCCGGGCAGGTGAGGGGTTAATCCTCGGTTCCCACGCTCCGGCTCCTGACGTAAGATGGTCCCGGGAGATCCCAGCCTGGACCGGGATTGGCTGATCCGCCTCCCCCCTCGGGGCCCGCTCCCCGCTCCCACCGGGAGCCCTCGGCTCTGACAAACATGTTTTCGACAGGAGCGAGCGAGAAAACAACAGCAGATGGGGCCTCTGGATTTGCTGCTGGAAGTGCCCAGGTTTAGCAACCTGTGGCAAAGCGTGGTCAGGGAGGGGTGGCTTTGGAGGGGCAAGTCACTGGCCGGCTGCGGTGGTGGTCCGCCCCGACCCCTGCGGTCGTGCTGGGGGACGTCCCCGGCCCTCAAACCCCGGGGTCGAGGACAGGGGCACGATCTCCGGGTGAGAACAGACAGACACACACACAGAGATCGGGCGGACAAGGCCACAGCATATTGTCAGACTCAGTGAGGGTCAGGGAGACAGTATCTGACCCTGTTCTGTCAAACAGAGTCTAGCAGGCCGTGGGCTCGGGGAAAGGGCTCGGCAGAGTGGTGAAACAGAGAGGGCGAGGGGGTCTACAGAACCAGGCAGGGATGAACTACCAACCCGGGCTACTCCGGTGGCTAATCCCCAAACTAATCCCACTGTCCCACTCTCTCCCCACAGTCCTGTATCAATCCCCAAACTAATCCCACTGTCCCACTCTCTCCCCACAGCCCTGTATCAATCCCCAAACTAATCCCACTGACCCACTCTCTCCCCACAGTCCTGTATCAATCCCCAAACTAATCCCACTGTCCCACTCTCTCCCCACAGTCCTGTATCAATCCCCAAACAAATCCCACTGTCCCACTCTCTCCCCACAGTCCTGTATCAATCCCCAAACTAATCCCACTGTCCCACTCTCTCCCCACAGCCCTGTATCAATCCCCAAACTAATCCCACTGACCCACTCTCTCCCCACAGTCCTGTATCAATCCCCAAACTAATCCCACTGTCCCACTCTCTCCCCACAGTCCTGTATCAATCCCCAAACTAATCCCACTGTCCCACTCTCTCCCCACAGTCCTGTATCAATCCCCAAACTAATCCCACTGTCCCACTCTCTCCCCACAGTCCTGTATCAATCCCCAAACTAATCTCACTGTCCCACTCTCTCCCCACAGCCCAGAGTCTAACCCCACACTAATCCCACTGTCCCACTCTCTCACCACAGTCCTGTATCAATCCCAAACTAATCCCACTGTCCCACTCTCTCCCCACAGTCCTGTATCAATCCCAAACTAATCCCACTGTCCCACTCTCTCCCCACAGTCCTGTATCAATCCCCAAACTAATCCCACTGTCCCACTCTCTCCCCACAGTCCTGTATCAATCCCCAAATTAATCCCACTGTCCCACTCTCTCCCCACAGCCCAGAGTCTAACCCCACACTAATCCCACTGTCCCACTCTCTCACCACAGTCCTGTATCAATCCCCAAACTAATCCCACTGTCCCACTCTCTCCCCACAGTCCTGTATCAATCCCCAAACTAATCCCACTGTCCCACTCTCTCTCCACAGTCCTGTATCAATCCCCAAACTAATACCACTGTCCCACTCTCTCCCCACAGTCCTGTATCAATCCCCAATCTAATCTCACTGTCCCACTCTCTCCCCACAGCCCAGAGTCTAACCCCACACTAATCCCACTGTCCCACTCTCTCACCACAATCCTGTATCAATCCCCAAATTAATCCCACTGTCCCACTCTCCCCCCACAGTCCTGTATCAATCCCCAAACTAATCCCACTGTCCCACTCTCTCCCCACAGTCCTGTATCAATCCCCAAACTAATCCCACTGTCCCACTCTCTCCCCACAGCCCTGTATTAATCCCCAAACTAATCCCACTGTCCCACTCTCTCCGCACAGTCCTGTATCGATCCCCAAACTAATCCCACTGTCCCACTCTCCCCACAGTCCTGTATCAATCCCCAAACTAATCCCACTGTCCCACTCTCTCCCCACAGTCCTGTATCAATCCCCAAACTAATCCCACTGCCCCACACTGTCCCCACAGTCCTGTATCAATCCCCAAACAAATCCCACTGTCCCACTCTCTCCCCACAGTCCTGTATCAATCCCCAAACTAATCCCACTGTCCCACTCTCCCCCCACAGTCCTGTATCAATCCCTAAACTAATACCACTGTCCCACTCTCTCCCCACAGTCCTGTATCAATCCCCAAACTAATCCCACTGTCCCACTCTCTCCCCACAGTCCTGTATCAATCCCCAAACTAATCCCACTGTCCCACTCTCTCCATACAGTCCTGTATCAATCCCAAACTAATCCCACTGTCCCACTCTCCCCCCACAGTCCTGTATCAATCCCCAAACTAATCCCACTGTCCCACTCTCTCCCCACAGCCCTGTATCAATCCCCAAACTAATCCCTCTCTCCATCTTAATTTCCTCTCTCCCTCAGCAGGATGGCAGGAACCGAGCGCTGTGCTCCATGTGCGTCCCCACCGGTGTCCTGCGCCCCCTCCCAAGGTGGATCTATCGTGCCAAGCGCCTCCGTCACCGCACCCGTCTGCCCGTGGCTCAACGTGCTCCTGCTCCACGGTCCCTCTCCGCAGAGCCTCGCCGTTCACTGCCGAAAGCCTGCCCCGGGTTTGACTTACCCAAGTCAGACGCCTCACTCTCACATGAGTCCCTCCCCCCCCTTTAGCCATTTCTCAGCTGACCATCACCCTCAGCATACACGGCGAGTAAAAATATTGATGTTACGTCTCCATCTGAATGTACAAAGTGCAATTTACATTCGTTTATAATAAATAGTATCGGGTACAGGACAGTCAGGGGCTGCGGCGGGTCCAGATCGGATCAGCGTAGAAGAGCTGCGCAGGATGAACCCTTTGATTTTAGCAGCATATTTCAACCTGCTGCTGTATTTGGGAGAGCTGCCCTCTCCATTAAAACACTCAAGGATTACGATGGTGCCCAAACATTCGGGCAATTTGTCATCACCATCAGATTACCGCCCGATTAACATTTCATCTATTATAATTCGGGCGTTCCATCGATTGCTGGCAGTGAGATGGTCCTCAAATTTACAGCTGACTTCGCTGCAATTCGGGTTCCATAAGTGCGACGGCACTTTTGAGGCAGTAAATTTGCTAGACGGGATATTGAGGAGAGCTCGTGGTCGTTTCTACGATATGGCGATGGCCACGATAGATGTGTCTAAGGCCTTCGACTCCGTCTCGACCGACACGATCATTCGGTCGGCCCAATCGTTTGGTGCGCCCCCTCCGCTCATTAAATATATTCGAGCGGTCTATTCGGGGGCACCAGCACCGATACCTTCCTCTTTCGATCGCCTCTGATGATGACAGCGCTTGATTTGGTCATATTGATCTTCATGCCCGCAAGATGCAAGGCATCGTCGACACGAGCCAGCTTCTGCCCCAGAGTGGAGGCCGATTCCGAAAAGATCACCGAAATACCGAAGTAAATGACTAGGATTGCACATTGCACATTTAGACGGAGACGTATCACGAAGATTGTTACTCCTCGGGTCTGTGAAGGATGTAAGAAATGAGTTCAATTCAGTTCAAAACAGAGAGGCCTCTTCTCTCCCCACAGTTCCTCTGAAATCTTCCTCCTCTCACCTCAGACCATAAGACAGATCGCAACAGAATTAGGCCATTCCATCATGCCCGACCTATTCCCGCTCCCGACCCCGGTCTCCTGCCTTCAGCCCGTAAAACTTTGACGCCCCTGACTGATCGAGAATCTATCAACCTCCGCTTCCAAGTGTTCCGTACCCGTGGGTATCTTGTACTTGTCACGTGACAGTGGTGTTGAAGCTATACTGGACCTAAGGTAGTGGTCTTGTGATGGTGGAGTGACGTCATTTTCCCGCCAGTAGAGGTCATGTGACAGTTTTTTTTTACAGGGTATAAAAGGAGGACCCCTCCCTGTGAGGAGGGGCAGTTCGTGGCTAGATTTTCCATGTTGACTCCATGCCGCTGCGTGGTCCAATATTATGACGCAGTTTGGTTGAAAGATGGAGTTTTATTTAATGCCTGAAGTTTAAAAGGTCATTGCTGGCAGTTTTCTTTATAATACTGCCAGTTAAAAATCAATGGAGAGTGAAGATTGGAGTTCGGGAGCTAAATGATCGAGGAAAGTCGATATCGACGGTGAAACAGGTTCGACCTTGTTTGATACTCATTCGGAAGGAATCCGTTGGCTGTCCCCGTGGTAATCCCTGCGAATAATAGCAGAAAGGGTTGGGTACAGTTTTGCAAAGGAAAGGTCAGTGCCTTTAAGCCGTTTCATTTTCATCTTCGTAAATTCTCCGGGAAAAGTATAGTTCGACTGGGAACCTCAACAACACGACGTGAAAGAGAATTTAAATCATCTAAAATGTCTCCCCTTTAATGGACTGTAAGCATTTTGAACTTTCGCAGTACTACTTTGAAGAACTGTTTTTGCAACATCGCTTTAAGAACTGTTTTCGCTTTATTCCTTTAAGGACTGTTTAAGCTGCCGCACAGCAGCTGATTTCCAGTTACGTTAGTGGTTTGTTTACTTTTGGAGGTTTGTTTTTCAGTGTTTAATAAATGTTTTATTTGTTATAAGAAATCCTGCCTCACTGTATATTTATTGTTGCTGAATCCGTAACATAAATATGGGGGCTCATCCGGGATCAACCATTTTTGTGTTTAAATGCTTGTTCAATTTTGAATCGGTGTTTTGGAAAAGGGGAATACTCGATTCTTTTGTTTAATTGGCTTTTGAGTGGTATTCAGCAACAATGAATATTGATGAGTTTCTGACTTCACCAGACGCAGAGTTATTAGCGAAGGCGAAAAAAACTGAGGTGTCTGAGATAGCTAGTAGATTGGAACTTAAAGGTATTTTGAGGTCTACATCAAAGGGTCTAATACAGAGAAAAATCGCGTCACACTATGTAGATTCGGGTGATTTTGATGAATCGATTTTAGAGTCATTTCCAATAAGTAATCTGGAGATGCAGTTGCAAATTGAACAAATGAAGTTGGAGCGTTGTAGTTTAGAAGCTGAAAGTAAACAGAGGGAATTTGAATATGCGATGGCGGAATTAAGGTCTGAGAATCAGTCTTCTGGTTCTAGAAAACCGTTTGTTGCTAGTCAAGAAATTAAATTGGTCCCTCCATTTAGTGAAACAGAAGTGGAAAGATATTTCCAACATTTTGAAACGATTGCTCAGATTTCAGAGTGGCCGAAAGATAAATGGTCAGTGTTGTTACAGAGTGTAATTAAAGGCAAAGCACAACAAGTTTATACAGCTTTAACTGCTGCGCAAGCACTAGATTATGATATTGTGAAACAGCAGATTTTGAAAACATACGAATTGGTCCCAGAAGTGTATAGAGAAAGATTCAGAAGTTTGAAGAAGTCTGTGGAAAAAACTTATGTGGAATTTGCCTATGATAAAGCTGTGTGATTTGAGAGATGTGTTTCCTCTAAAAATGTAAATGAGGACTATGATACATTGAAAGAGCTGATTTTAATGGAGGAATTTAAAAGAAGCATCCCTGTTGAAGTAAGGACCTACTTAAATGAGAGGGATACTGATACATTGTAGGACTCTGCTACATTAGCTGATGAGTATGTTTTAATCCATAAGAATAAATTTCCTCAGGGCAGAATTTTTAAGAGGAAAAATAACACAGAGACTCAAGGTAAATCAAAATTAAATCAGGTTAATGAGAAAAGTAAGGAGGAAGGAAAACCTGTGAAGGTAAGACAGTTTGGTCTTATTTGTAACTATTGTAAGAAACTTGGCCATGTAATAGCTAACTGTTTCAGATTGAAAAAGAAAGAGAAGGAAGCAGCTCCAGATGCTTGTGTGCAACATACTGAAGCACCTGTAAAATTACAGGGTTCTATAAACACAAATGAGGTTTTGTTAGAGTCTGACCAAGTTAAAAAGGGATATGATCATTTTATAACTGAAGGGTTTGTATCCTTGAAAGAAGGATCTACTCTGGTGCCAATAAAAATCCTTAGGGATACTGGAGCTTCTCAATCACTGATGTTAGACAGTGTATTGAAGTTTAATGAAGAGTCTGATACTGGTGAGGTAAATTATATACGAGGTGTTGGGAGTGCTTTTATGCCTGTACATTTGCATAAAGTAAATTTAAAGTCAGAGTTAGTTACAGGATTTGTTAAAGTAGGATTACAGCCTAGCTTACCTGTGAAGGATATTTCATTACTGTTAGGTAATGACTTGGCAGGTGGACAAGTTTTTCCTGAAGTGCATTTGACAATGGAGTCAGAGGAACCAGAGATGAATTCTAACACAGATTCTTCCTATGGCTATGGCTAAAAAGATTGATATGCAGAATGAGGTTGTTACTCATGACTGTTCAACTCAGGATTCGAGTCTTGAGGATGTGTCAGAGACTTTCTTACCTTCATTGTTTGAACAAGATTCTTGGAGTAAGTCTGACTATGAAGATTAATCTCTGTCTCAGAAGGAGATGATAGCAGAGCAGAATAGAGACCCTGAGATTATCAAATTAAAAGAACAAGCTCTACTAGAGAGTGAGATTGAGAAGGTGCCAGTAGGATATTACTTGGAAAAAGGAGTGTTGATGAACAAGTGGAGATCACCTACAATTTCTGCAAGTGATGAATGGAATATTGTTTACCAGGTAGTTGTCCCTAAAATTTATCGAAATGAGATTTTGACTTTAGCTCATAGTGTGCCCTTAGGTGGACATGAAGGGGTAAGGAAAACAGTGGACAAGATTTTAAAACATTTTTACTGGCCTGGTCTAAGAAAAGATGTGGCGATGTTTTGTAAAACGTGCCATACTTGTCAAATTGTGGGTAAACCAAATCAGGTTACACCAGTGGCTCCATTACAACCTATTCCAGCATTTGGTGATCCGTTTTTTAAAGTTATTGTAGATTGTGTTGGTCCATTACCAAAGACAAAAACTGGTTATCAGCACTTGTTGACTATTACGTGTACTTCGTCTAGGTTTCCAGAGGCAGTACCACTTAGGAATATAACAGCTAAAACTGTGACAAAGGCTCTTATAAAATTCTTTACTTATTTGGGATTACCTAAGGAAATACAAACTGATCAAGGTAGTAATTTTATGTCTGGATTGTTTCAACAGATAGTTTATAAATTGGGAGCTAAGCAAATCACTTCGTCTGCATACCATCCAGAATCGCAAGGTGCCTTGGAGAGGTTTCATTCTACCCTCAAGAATATGATTAGGACATATTGTGTGGCAAATGAAAGTGATTGGGATGAGGGTATAAATTTACTTTTATTTGCAGTAAGGGAATCGGTACAGGAATCTTTAGGTTTTAGTCCATTTGAACTTGTGATTGGGCATAGAGTTAGAGGACCTTTAGCTTTATTGAAGGAACAGTGGATTAGTAAGGAAGTACATACTAATTTGTTGGACTATGTTTTGAAATTTAAGGACAGGTTACATAAAGCTTGTAGCTTAGCCAAGGAAAATTTAAAGTTGGCTCAGGAGAAAATGAAAACTTGGTATGATAAAGAAGCTAGGATGAGGAAGTTTAAGCCTGGAGATAAGGTGTTGGTTCTTTTCCCAGTGCAAACGAATCCTTTACAAGCTAGATTTCATGGTCCTTATGAAATTGTGTCTAAAATCAATGATGTGGATTACATGATAAAAACTCCGGATCGTAGAAGGCCAACACAACTTTGCCATATAAATATGATAAAGCCATATTATGAGTAACAGTCTGATACTGTGACTGTTGTGGTTAATGATAATGAATTTGATTTAACTAGGAACATAATAGATGATTCATCTGAATTTCATTCTAAAACTAACATTGTTTCTGTCAGGTTA
The DNA here is from genome assembly GCF_048418815.1 of Hemitrygon akajei. Lineage (NCBI taxonomy): Eukaryota > Metazoa > Chordata > Chondrichthyes > Myliobatiformes > Dasyatidae > Hemitrygon > Hemitrygon akajei. Next base: position 266,765 of record NW_027332096.1, read on the forward strand.
CCAAATTCAACCATTCTGGAAAATATTGATGAGAAACTAGCACATTTACAGCTAGAGCAGAAACAGCAGATGAAGAAATTAATTTTTAAATATAAGGTTTTGTTTCCAGATGTTCCAAGGACTACTATAGCTTCACGTGATGTAGATGTTGGAGATGCTAAACCCATTAAACAACACCCATATAGGATGAACATAGAAAAATGTGAACTTGCTGAGAAAGAAATTAAATATATCTTAGAGAATAATATTATTAGACCTTCCAACTCGAATTGGAGTTCACCCTGTGTTATGGTGCCAAAACCAAATGGTAGGATTAGGTTTTGTATGGACTATAGGAAAGTGAATGCTGTAACAAAAAGAGATGCACTTTCAATTCCTAGAGTAGATGATTGTGTAGATAAAGTTGGAAAAGCAAAGTTCCTTACAAAGATTGATTTATTGAAAGAGTATTGGTGTGTTCCATTAACAGACAGAGGTAGAGAGATTTCTGCATTTGTAACTCCATCTGGGTTATATGAGTATAATGTTCTTCCATTTGGGATGAAGAATGCCCCAGGTACTTTCCAGAGGATGATTAACTCTATGATTCAGGGATTGAAAGATACAGATGCTTATATTGATGATTTAGTGACAGGAAATAATACTTGGGAAGCACACATTATCGCGGTGGAGAAATTGTTTGAAAGGCTTTCAAAAGTTAACTTAACTATTAATTTAGCTAAGAGTGAATTCGGACATGCCACTGTGACTTACCTTGGTTATGTTGTGGGTCAAGGTAAGGTAGCTCCTGTTCAGGCAAAAGTTCGGGCAATTTTAGAGATTCCCACTCCAACAGGGGGAAAAAATCTCTCAGGAGATTCTTGGGAATGGTAGGATATTATCGAAAATTTTGTAAGAATTTTGCTAATGTTGCCCTTCCATTTACTAACCTCTTGAAGAAGAATGAGAAGTTTGTGTGGACAGTGCCTTGTGAAGAAGCATTTGAGAAATTGAAAACTATGATATGTCAACAACCTGTGCTCAAGGCACCTGACTTTGAAAAAACTTTTTCATTAGCTGTAGATGCTAGTGATGAGGCTGCAGGAGCAGTATTAATGCAAAGGAATGAGGGTGATGAGGTTGATCATCCAGTAGCTTACTTTTCTAAGAAATTTAATAAGTATCAAATAAACTATTCGACAATAGAGAAAGAATTGTTATCTCTTGTTTTAGCTTTAGAACATTTTGATGTATATGTTGGTACAACTCAAAAACCACTTATTGTTTACACTGATCATAATTCATTAGTGTTTCTGTGTAAGATGAAAAAGAAAAACAGAAGGTTATTAAATTGGAATTTGATGTTACAAGAGTACAATATTGTGATAACTCATATTAAAGGTAATGATAATGTGGTTGCTGATTGTCTATCTCGATGTTGAATGTACAATGTAATTTTCTTTTATGGAGTGTTTTTTTTACAATTGTAACACTCCTACTGTATTGTAAGTTGTAAGATGTTATATGATGATACTATGTATACAGTGTATGTTATAAAATTTATACATTTGTTTTTTTTCTTGTAAATAATTGTTAAAATTTTGTTCTTGACAGACCAAAATTATTTTTTTTTTTGGAGGGAGGTGTTACGTACCCGTGGGTATCTTGTACTTGTCACGTGAACAGTGGTGTTGAAGCTATACTGGACTTAAGGTAATGGTCTTGTGATGGTGGAGTGACGTCATTTTCTCGCCAGTAGAGGTCATGTGACAGGTTTTTTTTACAGGGTATAAAAGGAGGACCCCTCCCTGTGAGGAGGGGCAGTTCGTGGCTGGATTTGCCATTTTGACTCCATGCCGCTGCGTGGTCCAATATTATGATGCAGTTTAGTTGAAAGATGGAGTTTTATTTAATGCCTGAAGTTTAAAAGGTCATTGCCAGCAGTTTCTTTATAATACTGCCAGTTAAAAATCAGTGGAGAGTGAAGATCGGAGTTAGGGAGTTAAAAGATCTAGGAAAGTCGATATCGACGGTGAAACAGGTTCGACCTTGTTTGATCCTCATTCGGAAGGAATTTGTTGGCCGTCCCCGTGGTAATCCCTGCGAATAATAGCAGAAAGAGTTGGGTACAGTTTTGCAAAGGAAAGGTCAGTGCCTTTAAGCCGTTTCATTTTCATCTTCGTAAATTCTCCGGGGAAAAGTTTAGTTTGACTGGGAACTGCAGCAACACGACGTGAAAGAGAATTTAAATCGTCTAAAAAGTCTCCCCTTTATTGGACTGTAAGCATTTTGAACTTTTGCAGTACTACTTTGAAGAACTGTTTTTGCAACATCGCTTTAAGAACTGTTTTCGCTTTATTCCTTAAGTTCCTTAAGAACTGTTTAAGCTGCCGCACAGCAGCTGATTTCCGGTTACGTTAGTGGTTTGTTTACTTTTGGGGGTTTGTTTTTCAGTGTTTAATAAATGTTTTTATTTGTTATAAAAACCCGGCCTCACTTGTATATTTATAGTTGCTGAATCCGTAATACAAGATACCCAGTGTCTCGGCCTCCGCCGCTGGCTGTGGCCGTGAATTCCACCCTCGGACTAAACAAAAAACATTTCTTCACCGTTCTTGTTCGAAATGGAGGCTCTCTGCCCCGAGGGTCAACTCCCCCACTGAGGGAAACGTCCCCTGCCATGCGTACCCTAAATCTAGGCCTCTCCATGAAATTCAATGAGACCCCTCCTCATCCTTGTAATCGCCAGCAAGTACAGGATGGTCACCCTTTCCTGCCCGGGATCCTCCTCCTGCATCTCCTCTGGAACCTCCCCCATGCCAGGGAGCGCACCCTCTCTTCGGTGAGGGGCCGGAAACGGCTCCCTGCTCTCCCACTGCAGCCGGACCGACACCCGAGAAAGCCTCCTTCTCGATTTCCCCAACTCTGGAACAAGACGGAGTGTGTTTCAGGCCCTTCAAGGGTCAAATTTAACGTCAGAGAAATGCCTGCAATATACGAGGTTATTGACAAGTTCATGAGAAGTGATTATGCAGAAAGTTTGAAGTTAATAACTCATCTCCTTCTACCTTGGGCCACGATCTTATCGATCACCCCGATGAGTTATCAACCTCAAACTTTCTGCATAATCACTCAAAGAGTTGAACTGCACGTGTGTGTAACAAGAGATGTATAACTCATCTCCTTCTGCCCTAGGCCACCAACGTATCCATCACCCCGATGAGTTATTAAGCTCAAACTTTCTGCATAATCACTCAAAGAGTTGAACTGCACGTGCATCTAAGGAGAGCTGTATAACTCATCTCCTTCTACCTCAGGCCACGAACTTATCGATCACCCCCCCCCCCCCTGCTGTGGACACTTTCTGGAGGTCCAAGACCCGTTTGCTCCACGACCGCTGGACTCAGTGTGTCAATGCAGGAGGGGACTGTGTTGAAAAATAAATGCAAACACAAAATGCTGGCTGAAGTCAGCAGGCCAGACAGCATCTGTGGCAGGAGGTAGTGACGACGTTTCGAGCCGAAACCCTTCATCGGGGCATCAGGAGTCCCACAGATGCTGTCCGGCCTGCTGAGTTCTGCCAGCATTTTGTGCTTGCATTTATTTCCAGCACCTGCAGATTCACTCGTGTTGCCTTTGAGAAATAAATGCGCTAGGTTTTCTAAAACGGACTCTTTCTACCTCAGGCCACAAATTCATCAGTCACCCCTCGTACATCCTGAAGTGCATTCGCTTAGCAACCATCCACGGAAACGGGGGAGTGTCCCAAGGAATGAACAACGGTTGAATGTGAGAACCCCCAAACCCAGGTGGAAGCGGCAGCGAGCGACAACCCCACCAGCAAAGAAATAGCGCACCCACTACCGAGCACGAGCTAAGCGTTGGCAGAGACCCAGACCAAAGTTACCCCACAGGCTTCACGTTTCATCCGAAGTTCGACAGCCCGCAGGTTCTCTCTCTCTCTCTCTCTCTCTCTCTCTCCCTGGCAAGGGAGAGGGCGGCACCCCACGCCCCCCGTCTCCACAGCGAGCTGGAGACGTAACAACAGCCCGCAGGTTCTCTCTCTCTCTCTCTCTCTCCCTGGCAAGGGAGAGGGCGGCACCCCACGCCCCCGTCTCCACAGCGAGCGGGAGACGTAACAACAGCCCGCAGGTTCTCTCTCTCTCTCTCTCTCCCTGGCAAGGGAGAGGGCGGCACCCCACGGCCCCCGTCTCCACAGCGAGTGTGAGACGTAACAACAGCCCGCCGGTTTACGACTTCCTTCGAGCTCTGTGCCCGGAGATCGCGAAGACCTCGGGTCTTCGGGCCCACGGCGGAAGATTTCCCGGACTCGCCGACGACACGCGGGTCTCCGGCCGCGACACCCACCCTCGATCCGCCCGAACACCGTCGAGACACTCGAGCCAAACCCTCGGCGCGTCGAATAACCGCCAGTCGCGGAACCACCACCCCACCCCCCCTCCCCCCGCGAGAACAGGTCCCGTTCCCGCAGAGAACCAATGCCTGCGTGTAACTCCGGGTCAGGGTCTTCAAAAGTACCCTGAAAGGGAAAAAGTAAAGATAGTGAAGGTTCCTTTCACCCAGCTACTGGGTCACCAGGGAGCAAAGGGCATGGTTCACTGAAAGAGGATCTTTCACTCTGCATCTCATCTTCTCCGAAAAATAATCTTGGAAATCTTGGCTGGATCTTCATGACCCTGACGGTGGTAGAGAAATGCAGCACAGAAACAGGCCCCTTTGGCCCATCTAGCCCGTGCTGGAGTACTTAAACGGCCTACTCCCACCCACCTGCTCCCGGACCGTGGCCCTCCGTACCCCTCCCATCCACGTCCCCATCCAAACTTCTCCTGGACGTGGAAACCGGGCTGGTGCGCACCGCCCTACACCGGCAGCTCGTCCCACACTCTCACCGCCCTCCGGCCGGGGAGGTTTCCCCCTCACGTCAACTTCTCTCACCTTTCACCCTTAACCCGTGACCTCCGGTCGTCAGCCCGCCTGACCTCAGTGGGGAACAGGCCTGTTTGCTATCTACGCCCCTCTTAGTTTTGCACACCTCTCTGCCTCCTACATTTCGGGGAGCAAAATCCTGACCCGTTCAAAATTTCCTTCTCACTTGGGCCCCTCCAGACCTGGCCACGTCCTTGTAAATTTCCTCGGCACTCTTCCCACCTTGTCCACATCTTCCCTGTCGGCAGGCGACCGGAACTGCACACAGTCCTCCAAATCAGGCCTCACCAACGTCTTACGCCACTTTCACATCACACCCCGTCTCCCGCGCTCGATATCCATGAAGGCCTACGTGCCAAAGGCTTTCCTTACGAGCCTATCTACACAGGATGCCACCTTCAGTGAATTGTGGACCTGTGATCCCAGCTGCCTTTGCTCTACCGCGCTCCTCGGTGCCCCGCCGTTCACTGTGTAAGGCCTACCCTGGCTGGTCCTGCCAAAGTGCAAGGCCTCACACTTACCAGCATCTAACCACATAACAACTACAGCACGGAAACGGGCCACCTCGGCCCCTCGAGTCCGCGCCGAAAGCTTACTCTCACCTAGTCTCACTGACCTGCAATCAGCCCATAACCCTCCATTCCTTTCCTGTCCATATACCCATCCAATTTTACTTTAAGTGACAATATCGAACCTGCCTCTACAACTTCTACTGGAAACTCTTTCCACACAGCTACCACTCTCTGAGTAAAGAAATTCCCCCTCGTGTTACCCCTAAACTTTTGCCCCCTAACTCTCAACACGTGTCCTCTCGTTTGAACCTCCCCTACTCTCAATGGAGAAAGCCTATCCACGTCAACTCTGTCCATCCCCCTCATAATTTTAAATATCTCTATCGTCCCCCCCCTTAACCTTCTACCCTCCCAAGAATAAAGACCTAACTTGTTCAACCTTTCTCTGGAACTAAGAAAGCAAGGAGGAGAGAGAAGATAAAATGTGAAGGTAAGCTAGGAACTAATACAGAACAGGATCCTTCACTGCATTAAATTCCATCAGCCATCTCTCCAGCCGGTTCAGATCCAACCGCGAGCTTCCTCGCCATTCACTAAAGCAAAGAACGATTCAAGTATCTCTGCCAAGGCCCTGACCGTTACTGTCCTTGCCTCCAGTGGCATTCAAGGGGGCACCTTGTAACGCCCCGGGGACGCTCTATCCACCCTGATTTGTGCCTCAGGGTAGCAAACAACTCCTCCTAGGTAGTCTGCACAGGGTGCGTGAGGTTGAAGCTGCTTCACCTCACCTCTGTGGACCCTGTGTCCATCTCATGCGCAAACACAGATGCAAAATGAAAAAATGCGTCTAAGATCTTCCTGACGCAGACTGGGAGACAGTCTCACTGAACCGAAGCAGACTGGGAGACAGTTTCGCTGAACTGACGCAGACTGGGAGACCGTCTCACTGAACCGACGCAGACTGGGAGACCGTCTTGCTGAACCGACGCAGACTGGGAGACAGTTTTGCTGAACCGATGCAGACTAGGAGACCGTCTCGCTGAACTGATGCAGACTGGGAACACATCTCGCTGAACCGACGCAGACTGGGAGACCGTCTCACTGAACCGACGCAGACTGGGAACACCGTCTCGATGAACCGACGCAGACTGGGAACACCATCTCGCTGAACCAACGCAGACAGGGAGACCGTGTTGCTGAACTGACGCAGACTGGGAGACCGTTTCACTGAACCGACGCAGACTGGGAGACGGTCTCGCTGAAACGACGCAGACTGGAAGACAGTTTCGCTGAACCGACGCAGACTGGGAGACCATCTCGCTGAACCGACACAGACTGGGAGACAGTTTCGCTGAACCGACGCAGACTGGGAGACAGTTTCGCTGAACTGACGCAGACTGGGAGACCGTTTCACTGAACCGACGCAGACTGGGAGACCGTCTTGCTGAACCGACGCAGACTGGGAGACCGTCTTGCTGAACCGACGCAGACTGGGAGACAGTTTTGCTGAACCGATGCAGACTAGGAGACCGTCTCGCTGAACTGATGCAGACTGGGAACACATCTCGCTGAACCGACACAGACTGGGAGACCGTCTCACTGAACCGACGCAGACTGGGAACACCGTCTCGATGAACCGACGCAGACTGGGAACACCATCTCGCTGAACCAACGCAGACGGGGAGACCGTGTCGCTGAACCGACGCAGACTGGGAACACCATTTCACAGAACCGCTGCAGACTGGGAGACCGTTTCGCTGAACTGACGCAGACTGGGAGACCGTTTCACTGAACCGACGCAGACTGGGAGACGGTCTCGCTGAAACGACGCAGACTGGAAGACAGTTTCGCTGAACCGACGCAGACTGGGAGACCATCTCGCTGAACCGACACAGACTGGGAGACAGTTTCGCTGAACCGACGCAGACTGGGAGACCATCTCGCTGAACCGACACAGACTGGGAGACAGTTTCGCTGAACCGACGCAGACTGGGAACATTGTTTCGCTGAACCGACGCAGACTGAGAGACCATCTCGCTGAACCAACGCAGACTGGGAGACCGTCTCGCTGAAACAACGCAGACTGGGAGACCATTTCACTGAACCGACACAGACTGGGAGACAGTTTCGCTGAACCGACGCAGACTGGGAGACCGTCTCGCTGATCCGACGCAGACTAGGAACACCGTCTCACTGAACCGACGCAGACTGGGAGACCGTCTCACTGAACCGACGCAGACTGGTGTTATGACCCCAGCCCCCTCCTTTGTGAGAATCGCAAGAGCCCTAGTCAAGGGGGGGTCAACTGACCCAAGAGGGGGAGAGACGTGCTGAATAGACACAGGAAAATGGGAGAGAGAGGGAGATGTGCGGAAGACCACGTTCCCCCGGGAAGCAGAATAAAGTGACTCTGACTATTGTCTCATGAAGACCACGTGTAAAGCCCTCGGGCAACGTGGGCTGGTTGAGAGAGAGATTGACACCGGCGATCCCGTGAGGAAGATAAAAGGTGGGCTGCCGAGGCGGGGCCACAGACGCACCAGAAGACACGCTAGAAATCCTGCGACAGCCTTTTGATAGCGACAGCTGGTGGTGGGGCTCGGGTGCGTCTTTTCCTTGCCTGGGATTGGCGACCCCACAACGGAAGAACGGCTTAGCTACAGGGGAGGCCACAGATGAGAGTCCATTCCCCAATGATACTTCCGAAGAACTGAACTCCTACAGGTTGGAAAACCTGTCGGGTAACTGTTTCATCCCATCTCTCTCTCTCTCTTTCTAACAAAAGTGCACCAACACGACACCACAACGACGGCAGCTGGTGGAACTGCAGTGACCGCAAAAGACTTTTAGATATCCAGAAAACAATATATATCGACATTACCCCTAGACAACGATAGAGCTTATTTCTGATTGATTATTACTATACTTGTGCTTTAGATTGAGTTGTGACGACGTATATGATCTGAATGTTTTGTATTAACCATACGTTTGTGCCCCTTTATAAATAAAAACGTTTGAAAATAGTAGCATCAGGCTTCAGCGGACCTCTCTATCTTTGCTGATAAGTCACCCGGTTACTGGGGAACGTAACACTTGGAAAACCGTTTCGCTGAAACGACGCAGACTGGGAACACTGTCTCGCTGAACCGACGCAGACTGGGAGACCGTCTCGCTGAACCGACGCAGACTGGGAGACCGTTTCACTGAACCGACGCAGACTGGGAGACAGTCTCGCTGAACCGACGCAGACTGGAAGACAGTGTCACTGAACCGTCGCAGACTGGGAGACCGTTTCGCTGAACCAACAGACAGGGAGACAGTTTCGCTGAACCGACGCAGACTGCGAGACCGTTTTGCTAAACTGATGCAGACTGGGAGACTGTCTCGCTGAAGCAACGCAGAGTGGGAGATCGTCTCTCTGGACCAACGCAGACTGGGAGACCGTTTCACTGATCCGACACAGACTGGGAGACAGCTTCTCTGAAACGACGCAGCCTGGGAGACCGTCCGCTGAACCGACGCAGACTGGGAACACTTTTTTACTGCACTAACGCAGACTGGGAGACAGCGTCGCTGAACCGACACAGACTGGGAGACAGTCTCGCTGAACCGACGCAGACTGGGAACACTGTTTCACTGAACAGACGCAGACTGGGAACACTGTTTCACTGAACCAACACAGACTGGGAGACAGTTTCGCTGAACCGACGCAGACTCGGAGACCGTTTCCCTGAACGGACACAGACTGGGAGACAGTTTTGCTGAACCAACCCAGACTGGGAGACCGTCTCGCTGAACCGACGCAGACTGGAAGACAGTTTCGCTGAACCGACGCAGACTGGGAGACCGTCTCGCTGAACCGACCCAGACTGGGAGACCGTCTCGCTGAACCGACGCAGACTGGAAGACAGTTTCGCTGAACCGATGCAGACTGGGAGACCGTCTCGCTGAACCGACACAGACTGGGAGACAGTTTCGCTAAACCTACGCAGACAGAGAACACCGTTTCATTGAACCAATGCAGACTGGGAGACCGTTTCACTGAACCGACACAGACCTGGAGACAGTCTTGCTGAACCGACGCAGACTAGGAACACCACCTCACTGAACTGACGCAGACTGGGAGACAGTCTCGCTGCCCCGACGCAGTCTGGGAACACCGTCTCGCTGAACCGATGCAGACTGGGAGACCATCTCGCTGAACCGACACAGACTGGGATACTGTCTCGCTAAACCGACGCAGACTGGGAACACCGTCTCACTGAACCGACGCAGACAGGGAGACCGTCTCACTGTACCGTTGCAGACTGGGAGACCGTTTTCGCTGATCCGACGCAGACTGGGAGACCGTCTCACTGAACCAACGCAGACTAGGAACACCGTCTCACTGAACCGACGCAGACTGGGAACACTGTCTCGCTGAACCGATGCAGACTGGGAGACCGTTTTCGCTGATCCGACGCAGACTAGGAGACCGACTCGCTGAACCGATGCAGACTAGGAGACCGACTCGCTGAACCGACGCAGACTGGGAACATCATCTCGCTGAACCGACGCAGACTGGGAGACCGTCTCGCTGAACCGACACAGACTGGGAGACCGTTTCAGTGAACCGACGCAGACTGGGAGACCACCTCACAGAACCGACGCAGACTGGGAGACAGTCTCGCTGAACCGACGCAGACTGGGAGACAGTCTCGCTGAACCGACGCAGACTGGAAGACAGTTTCGCTGAACCGACGCAGACTGGGAGACAGTTTTGCTGAAACGACACAGACTGGGAGACCGTTTCACTGAACCGACACAGACTGGGAGACAGTTTCGCTGAAAGGACGCAGACCGGGAGACAGTTTCGCTGAACCGACGCAGACTGGGAGACCGTTTCACTGAACCGACACAGACTGGGAGACAGTTTCGCTGAACCGACGCAGACTGGGAGACCGTTTCACTGAACCGACACAAACTGGGAGACAGTTTCGCTGAACCGACCCAGACTGGGAGACCGTCTCGCTGAACTGAACGAGACTGGGAGACCATCTTCCTGAAACGACGCAGACTGGGAGACCACCTCACAGAACCGACGCAGACTGGGAGACAGTCTCGCTGAACCGACGCAGACTGGGAACACCGTCTCGCTGAACCGACGCAGACTGGGAAACCATCTCGCTGAACCGACACAAACTGGGAGACTGTCTCGCTAAACCGACGCAGACCGGGAACACCGTTTCATTGAACCAACGCAGACTGGGAGACTGTTTCACTGAATCGACACATACTGGGAGACCGTGTTTCTGAACCGACGCAGACTGGGAGACCATCTCGCTGAACCGACGCAGACTGGAAGACCGTTTCACTGAACCGAAACAGACTGGGAGACAGTTTCACTGAACCGACACAGACTGGGAGACAGTTTTGCTGAACCAACGCAGACTGGGAGACTGTCTCGCTGAACCGACACAGACCGGGAACAACGTTTCACTGAACCAACGCAGACTGGGAGACCGTTTCACTGAACCGACACAGACTGGGAGACCGTTTCGCTGAACAAACGCAGACTGGGAGACAGTCTTGCTGAACCGACGCAGACTGGAAGACAGTTTCGCTGAACCGACGCAGACTGGGAGACAGTTTTGCTAAACCGACACAGACAGGGAGACCGTCTCGCTGAACCGACGCAGACCGGGAACAACGTTTCACTGAGCCATCACAGACTGGAAGACAGTTTCACTGAACCGACACAGACTGGGAGACAGTTTCGCTGAAAGGACGCAGACCGGGAACAACGTTTCACTGAACCAACGCAGACTGGGAGACAGTTTCACTGAACCGACACAGACTGGGAGACAGTTTCGCTGAAAGGACGCAGACCGGGAACAACGTTTCACTGAACCAACGCAGACTGAGAGACGGTTTCACTGAACTGACACAGACAGGGAGACCGTCTCGCTGAACCGACGCAGACTGGGAACATTGTTTCACTGAACCGACGCAGACTGGGAGACCGTATCGCTGAACCGACCCAGACTGGGAGACCATCTTCCTGAAACGACGCAGACTGGAAGACAGTTTCGATGAACCGATGCAGACTGGGAGACCGTCTCGCTGAACTAACGCAGACTGGGAACATTGTTTCACTGAACCGACGCAGACTGGGAGACCATATCGCTGAACCGACGCAGACTGGGAGACCGTTTCAGTGAACCGACGCAGACTGGGAGACCACCTCACTGAACCGACGCAGACTGGGAGACAGTCTCGCTGAACCGACGCAGACTGGGAACACCGTCTCGCAGAACCGACGCAAACTGGGAGACCATCTCGCTGAACCGACACAGACTGGGAGACTGTTTCGCTAAACCGACGCAGACCGGGAACACCATTTCATTGAACCAACGCAGACTGGGAGACTGTTTCACTGAACCGACACATACTGGGAGACAGTTTCGCTGAACCAACGCAGACAGGGAGACGGTTTCACTGAACCGACACAGACTGGGAGACAGTTTCGCTGAACCGATGCAGACTGAGATACCGTGTTGCTGAACCAACGCAGACTGGGAGACTGGCTCGCTGAACCGACGCAGACTGGGGACCGTGTCGCTGAACCGACGCAGACCTGGAGACCATTTCATTGAACCAACGCAGACTGGGAGACTGTTTCACTGAATCGACACATACTGGGAGACAGTTTCGCTGAACCGACGCAGACTGGGAGACGGTTTCACTGAACCGACACAGACTGGGAGACAGTTTCGCTGAACCGACGCAGACTGGGAGACAGTTTTGCTGAACCGAAACAGACTGGGAGACCGTCTCGCTGAAAGGACGCAGACCGGGAACAACGTTTCACTGAACCAACGCAGACTGGGAGAACGTTTCACTGAACCGACACAGAATGGGAGACAGTTTCGCTGAACCGACGCAGACTGGGAGACCGTCTCGCTGAACAGACGCAGACCGGGAACAACGTTTCACTGAACCGACGCAGACTGGGAGACCGTTTCACTGAACCGACACAGACTGGGAGACCGCCTCGCTGAACCGACCCAGACTGGGAGACAGTCTCGCTGAATCGACGCAGACTGGAAGACACTTTCGCTGAACCGACGCAGACTGGGAGACCGTCTCGCTGAACCGACACAGACTGGGAGACAGTTTTGATGAACCAACGCAGACAGGGAGACCGTCTCGCTGAACTGACGCAGACTGGGAACATTGTTTCACTGAACCGACGCAGCCAAGGAGACCGTATCGCTGAACCGACGCAGACTGGGAGACCGTTTCAGTGAACCGACGCAGACTGGGAGACCACCTCACAGAACCGACGCAGACTGGGAGACAGTCTCGCTGAACCGACGCAGACTGGGAACACCGTCTCGCTGAACCGACGCAGACTGGGAGACCATCTCGCTGAACCGACACAGACTGGGAGACTGTCTCGCTGAACCGACGCAGACTGGGAGACCGTGTTGCTGAACCAACGCAGACTGGAAGACCGTCTCGCTGAACCGACGCAGACTGGGAGACCGTGTCGCTGAACCGACGCAGACCTGGAGACCGTTTCACTGAAACAACGCAGACTGGGAGACAGTCTGGCTGAACCGACGCAGACTGGAAGACAGTTTCGCTGAACTGACGCAGACTGGGAGACCGTGTCGCTGAACCGACGCAGACTGGGAAAACGTTTCACTGAACCGACGCAGACTGGGAGACAGTCTCGCTGAACCGACGCAGACTGGAAGACAGTTTCGCTGAACCGACGCAGACTGGGAGACCGTCTCGCTGAACCAACGCAGACTGGGAGACGATTTCACTGAACCGACACAGACTGGGAGACAGTTTCGCTGAACCGATGCAGACTGAGATACCGTGTTGCTGAACCAACGCAGACTGGGAGACTGTCTCGCTGAACCGACGCAGACTGGGAGACCGTCTCGCTGAACCGACGCAGACCTGGAGACCATTTCATTGAACCAACGCAGACTGGGAGACTGTTTCACTGAATCGACACATACTGGGAGACAGTTTCGCTGAACCGACGCAGACTGGGAGACAGTTTCACTGAACCGACACAGACTGGGAGACAGTCTCGCTGAACCGACGCAGATTGGAAGACAGTTTCGCTGAACCGACGCAGACTGGGAGACAGTTTTGCTGAACCGAAACAGACTGGGAGACCGTCTCGCTGAAAGGACGCAGACCGGGAACAACGTTTCACTGAACCAACGCAGACTGGGAGAACGTTTCACTGATCCGACACAGAATGGGAGACAGTTTTGCTGAACCGACGCAGACTGGGAGACCGTCTCGCTGAACAGACGCAGACCGGGAACAACGTTTCACTGAACCGACGCAGACTGGGAGACCGTTTCACTGAACCGACACAGACTGGGAGACCGCCAAGGTGAACCGACCCAGACTGGGAGACAGTCTCGCTGAATCGACGCAGACTGGAAGACACTTTCGCTGAACCGACGCAGACTGGGAGACCGTCTCGCTGAACCGACACAGACTGGGAGACAGTTTTGATGAACCAACGCAGACAGGGAGACCGTCTCGCTGAACTGACGCAGACTGGGAACATTGTTTCACTGAACCGACGCAGCCAAGGAGACCGTATCGCTGAACCGACGCAGACTGGGAGACCGTTTCAGTGAACCGACGCAGACTGGGAGACCACCTCACAGAACCGACGCAGACTGGGAGACAGTCTCGCTGAACCGACGCAGACTGGGAACACCGTCTCGCTGAACCGACGCAGACTGGGAGACCATCTCGCTGAACCGACACAGACTGGGAGACTGTCTCGCTGAACCGACGCAGACTGGGAGACCGTGTTGCTGAACCAACGCAGACTGGAAGACCGTCTCGCTGAACCGACGCAGACTGGGAGACCGTGTCGCTGAACCGACGCAGACCTGGAGACCGTTTCACTGAAACAACGCAGACTGGGAGACAGTCTGGCTGAACCGACGCAGACTGGAAGACAGTTTCGCTGAACTGACGCAGACTGGGAGACCGTGTCGCTGAACCGACGCAGACTGGGAGAACGTTTCACTGAACCGACGCAGACTGGGAGACAGTCTCGCTGAACCGACGCAGACTGGAAGACAGTTTCGCTGAACCGACGCAGACTGGGAGACCGTCTCGCTGAACCAACGCAGACTGGGAGACGATTTCACTGAACCGACACAGACTGGGAGACAGTTTCGCTGAACCGATGCAGACTGAGATACCGTGTTGCTGAACCAACGCAGACTGGGAGACTGTCTCGCTGAACCGACGCAGACTGGGAGACCGTCTCGCTGAACCGACGCAGACCTGGAGACCATTTCATTGAACCAACGCAGACTGGGAGACTGTTTCACTGAATCGACACATACTGGGAGACAGTTTCGCTGAACCGACGCAGACTGGGAGACAGTTTCACTGAACCGACACAGACTGGGAGACAGTCTCGCTGAACCGACGCAGATTGGAAGACAGTTTCGCTGAACCGACGCAGACTGGGAGACAGTTTTGCTGAACCGAAACAGACTGGGAGAGCGTCTCGCTGAAAGGACGCAGACCGGGAACAACGTTTCACTGAACCAACGCAGACTGGGAGAACGTTTCACTGATCCGACACAGAATGGGAGACAGTTTCGCTGAACCGACGCAGACTGGGAGACCGTCTCGCTGAACAGACGCAGACCGGGAACAACGTTTCACTGAACCGACGCAGACTGGGAGACCGTTTCACTGAACCGACACAGACTGGGAGACCGCCAAGGTGAACCGACACAGACTGGGAGACAGTCTCGCTGAATCGACGCAGACTGGAAGACACTTTCGCTGAACCGACGCAGACTGGGAGACCGTCTCGCTGAACAGACGCAGACCGGGAACAACGTTTCACTGAACCGACGCAGACTGGGAGACCGTTTCACTGAACCGACACAGACTGGGAGACCGCCAAGGTGAACCGACCCAGACTGGGAGACAGTCTCGCTGAATCGACGCAGACTGGAAGACACTTTCGCTGAACCGACGCAGACTGGGAGACCGTCTCGCTGAACCGACACAGACTGGGAGACAGTTTTGATGAACCAACGCAGACAGGGAGACCGTCTCGCTGAACTGACGCAGACTGGGAACATTGTTTCACTGAACCGACGCAGCCAAGGAGACCGTATCGCTGAACCGACGCAGACTGGGAGACCGTTTCAGTGAACCGACGCAGACTGGGAGACCACCTCACAGAACCGACGCAGACTGGGAGACAGTCTCGCTGAACCGACGCAGACTGGGAACACCGTCTCGCTGAACCGACGCAGACTGGGAGACCATCTCGCTGAACCGACACAGACTGGGAGACTGTCTCGCTGAACCGACGCAGACTGGGAGACCGTGTTGCTGAACCAACGCAGACTGGAAGACCGTCTCGCTGAACCGACGCAGACTGGGAGACCGTGTCGCTGAACCGACGCAGACCTGGAGACCGTTTCACTGAAACAACGCAGACTGGGAGACAGTCTGGCTGAACCGACGCAGACTGGAAGACAGTTTCGCTGAACTGACGCAGACTGGGAGACCGTGTCGCTGAACCGACGCAGACTGGGAGAACGTTTCACTGAACCGACGCAGACTGGGAGACAGTCTCGCTGAACCGACGCAGACTGGAAGACAGTTTCGCTGAACCGACGCAGACTGGGAGACCGTCTCGCTGAACCAACGCAGACTGGGAGACGATTTCACTGAACCGACACAGACTGGGAGACAGTTTCGCTGAACCGATGCAGACTGAGATACCGTGTTGCTGAACCAACGCAGACTGGGAGACTGTCTCGCTGAACCGACGCAGACTGGGAGACCGTCTCGCTGAACCGACGCAGACCTGGAGACCATTTCATTGAACCAACGCAGACTGGGAGACTGTTTCACTGAATCGACACATACTGGGAGACAGTTTCGCTGAACCGACGCAGACTGGGAGACAGTTTCACTGAACCGACACAGACTGGGAGACAGTCTCGCTGAACCGACGCAGATTGGAAGACAGTTTCGCTGAACCGACGCAGACTGGGAGACAGTTTTGCTGAACCGAAACAGACTGGGAGACCGTCTCGCTGAAAGGACGCAGACCGGGAACAACGTTTCACTGAACCAACGCAGACTGGGAGAACGTTTCACTGATCCGACACAGAATGGGAGACAGTTTCGCTGAACCGACGCAGACTGGGAGACCGTCTCGCTGAACAGACGCAGACCGGGAACAACGTTTCACTGAACCGACGCAGACTGGGAGACCGTTTCACTGAACCGACACAGACTGGGAGACCGCCAAGGTGAACCGACACAGACTGGGAGACAGTCTCGCTGAATCGACGCAGACTGGAAGACACTTTCGCTGAACCGACGCAGACTGGGAGACCGTCTCGCTGAACCGATGCAGACTGGGAGACCATCTCGCTGAACCGACGCAGACAGGGAGACCGTCTCACTGAACCGATGCAGACTGGGAACACCGTCTCACTGAACTGACGCAGACTGGGAGACCGTTTTCGCTGATCCGACGCAGACTGGGAGACCGTCTCACTGAACCAACGCAGACTAGGAACACCGTCTCACTGAACCGACGCAGACTGGGAGACCGTCTCACTGAACCTACGCAGACTGGTGTTATGACCCCAGCCCCCTCCTTTGTGAGAATCGCAAGAGCCCTAGTCAAGGGGGGTTGAACTGACCCAAGAGGGGGAGAGACGTGCTGAATAGACACAGGAAAATGGGAGAGAGAGGGAGACATGCGGAAGACCACGTTCCCCCGGGAAGCAGAATAAAGTGACTCTGACTATTGTCTCATGAAGACCACGTGTAAAGCCCTCGGGCAACGTGGGCTGGTTGAGAGAGAGATTGACACCGGCGATCCCGTGAGGAAGATAAAAGGTGGGCTGCCGAGGCGGGGCCACAGACGCACCAGAAGACACGCTAGAAATCCTGCGACAGCGTTTTGATAGCGACAGCCGGTGGTGGGGTTCGTGTGCGTCTTTTCCTTGCCTGGGATTGGCGACCCCACAACGGAAGAACGGCTTAGCAACAGGGGAGGCCACAGATGAGAGTCCATTCCCCAATGAGACTTCCGAAGAACTGAACTCCTACAGGTTGGAAAACCTGTCGGGTAACTGTTTCATCCCATCTCTCTCTCTCTCTTTCTAACAAAAGTGCACCAACGCGACACCACAACGACGGCAGCTGGTGGAACTGCAGTGACCACAAAAGACTTTTAGATATCCAGAAAACAATATATATCGACATTACCCCTAGACAACGATAGAGCTTATTTCTGATTGATTATTACTATACTTGTGCTTTAGATTGAGTTGTGACGACGTATATGATCTGAATGTTTTGTATTAACCATACGTTTGTGCCCCTTTATAAATAAAAACGTTTGAAAATAGTAGCATCAGGCTTCAGCGGACCTCTCTATCTTTGCTGATAAGTCACCCGGTTACTGGGGAACGTAACACTTGGAAAACCGTTTCGCTGAAACGACGCAGACTGGGAACACTGTCTCGCTGAACCGACGCAGACTGGGAGACCGTCTCGCTGAACCGACGCAGACTGGGAGACCGTTTCACTGAACCGACGCAGACTGGGAGACAGTCTCGCTGAACCGACGCAGACTGGAAGACAGTGTCACTGAACCGTCGCAGACTGGGAGACCGTTTCGCTGAACCAACAGACAGGGAGACAGTTTCGCTGAACCGACGCAGACTGCGAGACCGTTTTGCTAAACTGATGCAGACTGGGAGACTGTCTCGCTGAAGCAACGCAGAGTGGGAGATCGTCTCTCTGGACCAACGCAGACTGGGAGACCGTTTCACTGAACTGACGCAGACTGGGAGACAGTCTCGCTGAACCGACCCAGACTGGAAACACCGTCTCGCTGAACCGTCGCAGACCGGGAACACGGTTTCATTGAACCAACGCAGACTGGGAGACTGTTTCACTGAACCGACACATACTGGGAGACAGTTTCGCTGAACAGACGCAGACTGGGAGACGGTTTCACTGAACCGACACTGACTGGGAGACGGTTTCGCTGAACCGACGCAGACTGGGAGATTGTATCGCTGAACCAACGCGGTTAGGGAACACCGTTTCTCTGAACCGATGCAGACTGGGAGACCGTCTGGCTGAACCGACGCAGACTGGGAACTCCATTTTGCTGAACCGACGCAGACTGGGAGACCGTCTCACTGAACCGACACAGACCTGGAGACAGTCTCGCTGAAGCGACGCAGACTAGCAAAACCGTCTCACTGAACCGACGCAGACTGGGAGACCGCCTCGCTGAACCGACACAGACCGGGAACAACGTTTCACTGAACCAACGCAGACTGGGAGACCGTTTCACTGAACCGACACAGACTGGGAGACAGTTTCGCTGAACCGACGCAGACTTGGAGACCGTCTCGCTGAACCGACCCAGACTGGGAGACCGTCTCGCTGAACCGACGCAGACTGGGAGACAGTCTCGCTGAATCGACACAGACTGGAAGACACTTTCGCTGAACCGACGCAGACTGGGAGACCGTCTCGCTGAACTGACACAGACTGGGAACATTGTTTCACTGAACCGACGCAGACTGGGAGACAGTCTCGCTGAATCGACGCAGACTGGGAGACAGTCTCGCTGAACCGACCCAGACTGGGAACACCGTCTCGCTGAACCGTCGCAGACCGGGAATACGGTTTCATTGAACCAACGCAGACTGGGAGACTGTTTCACTGAACCGACACATACTGGGAGACAGTTTCGCTGAACAGACGCAGACTGGGAGACTGTTTCACTGAACCGACACATACTGGGAGACAGTTTCGCTGAACAGACACAGACTGGGAGACAGTTTCGCTGAACCGACGCAGACTGGGAGATTATATCGCTGAACCGTCGCAGACCGGGAACACGGTTTCATTGAACCAACGCAGACTGGGAGACTGTTTCACTGAACCGACACATACTGGGAGACAGTTTCGCTGAACCGACGCAGACTGGGAGACCGTTTCACTGAACCGACGCAGACTGGGAGACAGTCTCGCTGAACCGACGCAGACTGGAAGACAGTGTCACTGAACCGTCGCAGACTGGGAGACCGTTTCGCTGAACCAACAGACAGGGAGACAGTTTCGCTGAACCGACGCAGACTGCGAGACCGTTTTGCTAAACTGATGCAGACTGGGAGACTGTCTCGCTGAAGCAACGCAGAGTGGGAGATCGTCTCTCTGGACCAACGCAGACTGGGAGACCGTTTCACTGAACTGACGCAGACTGGGAGACAGTCTCGCTGAACCGACCCAGACTGGAAACACCGTCTCGCTGAACCGTCGCAGACCGGGAACACGGTTTCATTGAACCAACGCAGACTGGGAGACTGTTTCACTGAACCGACACATACTGGGAGACAGTTTCGCTGAACAGACGCAGACTGGGAGACGGTTTCACTGAACCGACACTGACTGGGAGACGGTTTCGCTGAACCGACGCAGACTGGGAGATTGTATCGCTGAACCAACGCGGTTAGGGAACACCGTTTCTCTGAACCGATGCAGACTGGGAGACCGTCTGGCTGAACCGACGCAGACTGGGAACTCCATTTTGCTGAACCGACGCAGACTGGGAGACCGTCTCACTGAACCGACACAGACCTGGAGACAGTCTCGCTGAAGCGACGCAGACTAGCAAAACCGTCTCACTGAACCGACGCAGACTGGGAGACCGCCTCGCTGAACCGACACAGACCGGGAACAACGTTTCACTGAACCAACGCAGACTGGGAGACCGTTTCACTGAACCGACACAGACTGGGAGACAGTTTCGCTGAACCGACGCAGACTTGGAGACCGTCTCGCTGAACCGACCCAGACTGGGAGACCGTCTCGCTGAACCGACGCAGACTGGGAGACAGTCTCGCTGAATCGACACAGACTGGAAGACACTTTCGCTGAACCGACGCAGACTGGGAGACCGTCTCGCTGAACTGACACAGACTGGGAACATTGTTTCACTGAACCGACGCAGACTGGGAGACAGTCTCGCTGAATCGACGCAGACTGGGAGACAGTCTCGCTGAACCGACCCAGACTGGGAACACCGTCTCGCTGAACCGTCGCAGACCGGGAACACGGTTTCATTGAACCAACGCAGACTGGGAGACTGTTTCACTGAACCGACACATACTGGGAGACAGTTTCGCTGAACAGACGCAGACTGGGAGACTGTTTCACTGAACCGACACATACTGGGAGACAGTTTCGCTGAACAGACACAGACTGGGAGACAGTTTCGCTGAACCGACGCAGACTGGGAGATTATATCGCTGAACCGTCGCAGACCGGGAACACGGTTTCATTGAACCAACGCAGACTGGGAGACTGTTTCACTGAACCGACACATACTGGGAGACAGTTTCGCTGAACAGACGCAGACTGGGAGACGGTTTCACTGAACCGACACTGACTGGGAGACGGTTTCGCTGAACCGACGCAGACTGGGAGATTGTATCGCTGAACCAACGCGGTTAGGGAACACCGTTTCTCTGAACCGATGCAGACTGGGAGACCGTCTGGCTGAACCGACGCAGACTGGGAACTCCATTTTGCTGAACCGACGCAGACTGGGAGACCGTCTCACTGAACCGACACAGACCTGGAGACAGTCTCGCTGAAGCGACGCAGACTAGCAAAACCGTCTCACTGAACCGACGCAGACTGGGAGACCGCCTCGCTGAACCGACACAGACCGGGAACAACGTTTCACTGAACCAACGCAGACTGGGAGACCATTTCACTGAACCGACACAGACTGGGAGACAGTTTCGCTGAACCGACGCAGACTTGGAGACCGTCTCGCTGAACCGACCCAGACTGGGAGACCGTCTCGCTGAACCGACGCAGACTGGGAGACAGTCTCGCTGAATCGACGCAGACTGGAAGACACTTTCGCTGAACCGACGCAGACTGGGATACCATCTCGCTGAACCGACACAGACTGGGAACATTGTTTCACTGAACCGACGCAGACTGGGAGACAGTCTCGCTGAATCGACGCAGACTGGGAGACAGTCTCGCTGAACCGACCCAGACTGGGAACACCGTCTCGCTGAACCGTCGCAGACCGGGAACACGGTTTCATTGAACCAACGCAGACTGGGAGACTGTTTCACTGAACCGACACATACTGGGAGACAGTTTCGCTGAACAGACGCAGACTGGGAGACTGTTTCACTGAACCGACACATACTGGGAGACAGTTTCGCTGAACAGACACAGACTGGGAGACAGTTTCGCTGAACCGACGCAGACTGGGAGATTGTATCGCTGAACCAACGCGGTTAGGGAACACCGTTTCTCTGAACCGATGCAGACTGGGAGACCGTCTGGCTGAACCGACGCAGACTGGGAACTCCATTTTGCTGAACCGACGCAGACTGGGAGACCGTCTCACTGAACCAACACAGACCTGGAGACAGTCTCGCTGAAGCGACGCAGACTAGCAAAACCGTCTCACTGAACCGACGCAGACTGGGAGACCGCCTCGCTGAACCGACGCAGACTGGGAGACCGTTTCGCTGAACCGACGCAAACTGGGAGACCGTCTCACTGAACCGACGCAGACTGGGAACACCGTCTCACTGAACCGACGCAGACTAGGAACACCGTCTCACTGAACCGACGCAGACTGGTGTTATGACCCCAGCCCCCTCCTTTGTGAGAATCGCAAGAGCCCTAGTCAAGGGGGGGTGAACTGACCCAAGAGGGGGAGAGACGTGCTGAATAGACACAGGAAAATGGGAGAGAGAGGGAGACATGCGGAAGACCACGTTCCCCCGGGAAGCAGAATAAAGTGACTCTGACTATTGTCTCATGAAGACCACGTGTAAAGCCCTTGGGCAACGTGGGCTGGTTGAGAGAGAGATTGACACCGGCGATCCCGTGAGGAAGATAAAAGGTGGGCTGCCGAGGCGGGGCCACAGACGCTCCAGAAGACACGCTAGAAATCCTGCGACAGCGTTTTGATAGCGACAGCCGGTGGTGGGGTTCGTGTGCGTCTTTTCCTTGCCTGGGATTGGCGACCCCACAACGGAAGAATGGCTTAGCTACAGGGGAGGCCACAGATGAGAGTCCATTCCCCAATGAGACTTCCGAAGAACTGAACTCCTACAGGTTGGAAAACCTGTCGGGTAACTGTTTCATCCCATCTCTCTCTCTCTCTTTCTAACAAAAGTGCACCAACGCGACACCACAACGACGGCAGCTGGTGGAACTGCAGTGACCGCAAAAGACTTTTAGATATCCAGAAAACAATATATATCGACATTACCCCTAGACAACGATAGAGCTTATTTCTGATTGATTATTACTATACTTGTGCTTTAGATTGAGTTGTGACGACGTATATGATCTGAATGTTTTGTATTAACCATACGTTTGTGCCCCTTTATAAATAAAAACGTTTGAAAATAGTAGCATCAGGCTTCAGCGGACCTCTCTATCTTTGCTGATAAGTCACCCGGTTACTGGGGAACGTAACACTGGGATACCGTTTCGCTGAAACGACGCAGACTGGGAACACTGTCTCGCCGAACCGATGCAGACTAGGAGACCGTCTCGCTGAACCGACGCAGACTGGGAGACAGTGTCGCTGAACCGACGCAGACTGGGAGACAGTGTCACTGAAACGTCGCGGATAGGGAACACTGTTTCGCCGAACCGATGCAGACTGGGAGACACTCTCGCTGAACCGACGCGGATAGGGAACACCGTTTCACTGAACCGACGCAGATTGGGAGACCGTTTCACTGAACCGACGCAGACTGGGAGACAATCTCGCTGAACCGACGCAGACTGGAAGACAGTGTCACTGAACCGTCGCAGACCGGGAACACCGTTTCACTGAACCAACACAGACATGGAGACAGCTTCGCTGAACCGACGCAGACTGGGAGGCCGTCTCGCTGAACCGACGCAGATTGGGAGACAGTTTCGCTGAACCGACGCGGATAGGGAACACCGTTTCGCTGAAACGACGCAGACTGGGAGACCGTCTCGCTGAACCGACGCAGACTGGAAGACAGTTTCGCTGAACCGACGCGGATAGGGAACACCGTTTCGCTGAACCGACGCAGACTGGGAGACAGTCTCGCTGAACCGACGCGGATAGGGAACACCGTTTCGCTGAAATGACGCAGACTGGGAGACCGTCTCGCTGAACCGACCCAGACTGGGAGACCGTCTCGCTGAACCGACGCAGACTTGGAACACTGTTTCACTGAACTAACGCAGACTGGGAGACCGCGTCGCTGAACCGACACAGACTGGGAGACCTTCTCGCTGAACCGACGCAGACTGGGAGCCCGTCTCGCTGAACCGACACAGACTGGGAGACCGTCTCGCTGAACAGACGCAGACTGGGAAAACTGTTTCACTGAACTAACGCAGACTGGGAGACCGCGTCGCTGAACCGACACAGACTGGGAGACCGTCTCGCTGAACCGACGCAGACTGGGAAAACTGTTTCACTGAACTAACGCAGACTGGGAGACCGCGTCGCTGAACCGACACAGACTTGGAAGGCTGTTTCACTGAACCGACGCAGACTGGGAGCCCGTCTCGCTGAACCAACGCAGACTGGGAGACCGTCTCGCTGAACCGACGCGGATAGGGAGACCGTCTCACTGAACCAACGCAGACTGGGAGCCCGTCTCGCTGAACCAACGCAGACTGGGAGACCGTCTCGCTGAACCGACGCAGACTGGAAGACAGTTTCGCTGAACCGACGCAAACTGGGAGACAGTGTCACTGAACCGACGCAAACTGGGAGACCGTTTCACTGAACCGACGCAGACTGGGAGACCGTTTCACTGAACCGACGCAAACTGGGAGACAGTGTCGCTGAACCGACGCAGACTGGGAGACCGTTTCACTGAACCGACGCAGACTGGGAGACAGTGTCGATGAACCGACGCAGACTGGGAGACAGTGTCGCTGAACCGACGCAGATTGGGAGACAGTTTCGCTGAACCGACGCAGACTGGAAGACAGTGTCACTGAACCGACGCAGACTGGGAGACACTCTCGCTGAACCGACGCAGACTGGAAGACAGTGTCACTGAACCGTCGCAGACCGGGAACACCGTTTCACTGAACCAACACAGACATGGAGACAGCTTCGCTGAACCGACGCAGACTGGGAGGCCGTCTCGCTGAACCGACGCAGACTGGGAACACCGTTTCACTGAAACGACGCAGACTGGGAGACCGTTTCACTGAACCGACGCAGATTGGGAGACAGTTTCGCTGAACCGACGCGGATAGGGAACACCGTTTCGCTGAAACGACGCAGACTGGGAGACCGTCTCGCTGAACCGACGCAGACTGGAAGACAGTTTCGCTGAACCGACGCGGATAGGGAACACCGTTTCGCTGAAACGACGCAGACTGGGAGACCGTCTCGCTGAACCGACACAGACTGGGAACACTGTTTCACTGAACAGACGCAGACTGGGAGACCGTTTCGCTGAACCAACGCAGACTGGGAGACAGTTTCACTGAACCGACGCGGATAGGGAACACCGTTTCGCTGAACCGACGCAGACTGGGAACACTGTTTCACTGAACTGACGCAGACTGGGAGACCGTCTCGCTGAACCGACGCAGACTGGAAGACAGTTTCGCTGAACCGACGTGGATAGGGAACACCGTTTCACTGAACCAACACAGACATGGAGACAGCTTCGCTGAACCGACGCAGACTGGGAGACTGTATCGCTGAACCTACGCAGACTGGGAGGCCGTCTCGCTGAACCGACGCAGACTGGGAGACCGTCTCGCTGAACCAACACAGACATGGAGACAGCTTCTCTGAAGCGACGCAGCCTGGGAGACCGTCCGCTGAACCGACGCAGACTGGGAACACTTTTTTACTGCACTAACGCAGACTGGGAGGCCGTCTCGCTGAACCGACGCAGACTGGGAGACCGTCTCGCTGAACCAACACAGACTGGGAGACCGTCTCGCTGAACCGACGCAGACTGGGAACACTTTTTTACTGCACTAACGCAGACTGGGAGACAGCGTCGCTGAACCGACACAGACTGGGAGACCGTCTCGCTGAACCGACGCAGACTGGGAAAACTGTTTCACTGAACTAACGCAGACTGGGAGACCGCGTCGCTGAACCGACACAGACTTGGAAGGCTGTTTCACTGAACTGACGCAGACTGGGAGACGGTTTCGCTGAACCGACGCAGACCGGGAACACCGTTTCACTGAACCGACGCAGACTGTGAGACCGTTTCACTGAACCGACGTAGACTGGGAGACAGTTTCACTGAACCGACGCAGACTGGGAGACTGTATCGCTGAACCTACGCAGACTGAGAGGCCGTCTCGCTGAACCGACACAGACTGGGAGACAATTTTGCTGAACCGACGCAGATAGGGAACACCGTCTCGCTGAAGGGAAGCAGACTGGGAGACCGTGTCGCTGAACCGACGCAGACTGGGAGACAGTCTCGCTGAACTGAAGCAGACTGGGAACACAGTCTCGCTGAACCGACGCAGACTGGGAGACCGTCTCGCTGAACCGTCACAGACTGGGAGACCGTCTCGCTGAACCGACGCAGACCGGGAACACCGTTTCACTGAACCAACAAAGACATGGAGACAGCTTCGCTGAACCGACGCAGACTGGGAGACTGTATCGCTGAACCTACGCAGACTGGGAGGCCGTCTCGCTGAACCGACGCAGACTGGGAGACCGTCTCGCTGAACCGACGCAGACCGGGAACACCGTTTCACTGAACCAACACAGACATGGAGACAGCTTCGCTGAACCGACGCAGACTGGGAGACTGTATCGCTGAACCTACGCAGACTGAGAGGCCGTCTCGCTGAACCGACACAGACTGGGAGACAGTTTTGCTGAACCGACGCAGATAGGGAACACCGTCTCGCTGAAGGGAAGCAGACTGGGAGACCGTGTCGCTGAACCGACGCAGACTGGGAGACAGTCTCGCTGAACTGAAGCAGACTGGGAACACCGTCTCGCTGAACCGACGCAGACTGGGAGACCGTCTCGCTGAACCGTCACAGACTGGGAGACCGTCTCGCTGAACCGACGCAGACCGGGAACACCGTTTCACTGAACCAACACAGACATGGAGACAGCTTCGCTGAACCGACGCAGACTGGGAGACCGTTTCAGTGAACCGACGCAGACTGGGAGACCACCTCACTGAACCGACGCAGACTGGGAGACAGTCTCGCTGAACCGACGCAGACTGGGAACACCGTCTCGCAGAACCGACGCAGACTGGGAGACCACCTCACTGAACCGACACATACTGGGAGACAGTTTCGCTGAACCAACGCAGACTGGGAGACGGTTTCACTGAACCGACACAGACTGGGAGACAGTTTCGCTGAACCGATGCAGACTGAGATACCGTGTTGCTGAACCAACGCAGACTGGGAGACTGGCTCGCTGAACCGACGCAGACTGGGGACCGTGTCGCTGAACCGACGCAGACCTGGAGACCATTTCATTGAACCAACGCAGACTGGGAGACTGTTTCACTGAATCGACACATACTGGGAGACAGTTTCGCTGAACCGACGCAGACTGGGAGACGGTTTCACTGAACCGACACAGACTGGGAGACAGTCTCGCTGAACCGACGCAGATTGGAAGACAGTTTCGCTGAACCGACGCAGACTGGGAGACAGTTTTGCTGAACCGAAACAGACTGGGAGACCGTCTCGCTGAAAGGACGCAGACCGGGAACAACGTTTCACTGAACCAACGCAGACTGGGAGAACGTTTCACTGAACCGACACAGAATGGGAGACAGTTTCGCTGAACCGACGCAGACTGGGAGACCGTCTCGCTGAACAGACGCAGACCGGGAACAACGTTTCACTGAACCGACGCAGACTGGGAGACCATTTCACTGAACCGACACAGACTGGGAGACCGCCTCGCTGAACCGACCCAGACTGGGAGACAGTCTCGCTGAATCGACGCAGACTGGAAGACACTTTCTCTGAACCGACGCAGACTGGGAGACCGTCTCGCTGAACCGACACAGACTGGGAGACAGTTTTGATGAACCAACGCAGACAGGGAGACCGTCTCGCTGAACTGACGCAGACTGGGAACATTGTTTCACTGAACCGACGCAGCCAAGGAGACCGTATCGCTGAACCGACGCAGACTGGGAGACCGTTTCAGTGAACCGACGCAGACTGGGAGACCACCTCACAGAACCGACGCAGACTGGGAGACAGTCTCGCTGAACCGACGCAGACTGGGAACACCGTCTCGCTGAACCGACGCAGACTGGGAGACCATCTCGCTGAACCGACACAGACTGGGAGACTGTCTCGCTGAACCGACGCAGACTGGGAGACCGTGTTGCTGAACCGACGCTGACTGGAAGACCGTCTCGCTGAACCGACGCAGACTGGGAGACCGTGTCGCTGAACCGACGCAGACCTGGAGACCGTTTCACTGAAACAACGCAGACTGGGAGACAGTCTGGTTGAACCGACGCAGACTGGAAGACAGTTTCGCTGAACTGACGCAGACTGGGAGACCGTGTCGCTGAACCGACGCAGACTGGGAGAACGTTTCACTGAACCGACGCAGACTGGGAGACAGTCTCGCTGAACCGACGCAGACTGGAAGACAGTTTCGCTGAACCGACGCAGACTGGGAGACCGTCTCGCTGAACCAACGCAGACTGGGAGACGATTTCACTGAACCGACACAGACTGGGAGACAGTTTCGCTGAACCGATGCAGACTGAGATACCGTGTTGCTGAACCAACGCAGACTGGGAGACTGTCTCGCTGAACCGACGCAGACTGGGAGACCGTCTCGCTGAACCGACGCAGACCTGGAGACCATTTCATTGAACCAACGCAGACTGGGAGACTGTTTCACTGAATCGACACATACTGGGAGACAGTTTCGCTGAACCGACGCAGACTGGGAGACAGTTTCACTGAACCGACACAGACTGGGAGACAGTCTCGCTGAACCGACGCAGATTGGAAGACAGTTTCGCTGAACCGACGCAGACTGGGAGACAGTTTTGCTGAACCGAAACAGACTGGGAGACCGTCTCGCTGAAAGGACGCAGACCGGGAACAACGTTTCACTGAACCAACGCAGACTGGGAGAACGTTTCACTGATCCGACACAGAATGGGAGACAGTTTCGCTGAACCGACGCAGACTGGGAGACCGTCTCGCTGAACAGACGCAGACCGGGAACAACGTTTCACTGAACCGACGCAGACTGGGAGACCGTTTCACTGAACCGACACAGACTGGGAGACCGCCAAGGTGAACCGACACAGACTGGGAGACAGTCTCGCTGAATCGACGCAGACTGGAAGACACTTTCGCTGAACCGACGCAGACTGGGAGACCGTCTCGCTGAACCGATGCAGACTGGGAGACCATCTCGCTGAACCGACGCAGACAGGGAGACCGTCTCACTGAACCGATGCAGACTGGGAACACCGTCTCACTGAACTGACGCAGACTGGGAGACCGTTTTCGCTGATCCGACGCAGACTGGGAGACCGTCTCACTGAACCAACGCAGACTAGGAACACCGTCTCACTGAACCGACGCAGACTGGGAGACCGTCTCACTGAACCTACGCAGACTGGTGTTATGACCCCAGCCCCCTCCTTTGTGAGAATCGCAAGAGCCCTAGTCAAGGGGGGTTGAACTGACCCAAGAGGGGGAGAGACGTGCTGAATAGACACAGGAAAATGGGAGAGAGAGGGAGACATGCGGAAGACCACGTTCCCCCGGGAAGCAGAATAAAGTGACTCTGACTATTGTCTCATGAAGACCACGTGTAAAGCCCTCGGGCAACGTGGGCTGGTTGAGAGAGAGATTGACACCGGCGATCCCGTGAGGAAGATAAAAGGTGGGCTGCCGAGGCGGGGCCACAGACGCACCAGAAGACACGCTAGAAATCCTGCGACAGCGTTTTGATAGCGACAGCCGGTGGTGGGGTTCGTGTGCGTCTTTTCCTTGCCTGGGATTGGCGACCCCACAACGGAAGAACGGCTTAGCAACAGGGGAGGCCACAGATGAGAGTCCATTCCCCAATGAGACTTCCGAAGAACTGAACTCCTACAGGTTGGAAAACCTGTCGGGTAACTGTTTCATCCCATCTCTCTCTCTCTCTTTCTAACAAAAGTGCACCAACGCGACACCACAACGACGGCAGCTGGTGGAACTGCAGTGACCACAAAAGACTTTTAGATATCCAGAAAACAATATATATCGACATTACCCCTAGACAACGATAGAGCTTATTTCTGATTGATTATTACTATACTTGTGCTTTAGATTGAGTTGTGACGACGTATATGATCTGAATGTTTTGTATTAACCATACGTTTGTGCCCCTTTATAAATAAAAACGTTTGAAAATAGTAGCATCAGGCTTCAGCGGACCTCTCTATCTTTGCTGATAAGTCACCCGGTTACTGGGGAACGTAACACTTGGAAAACCATTTCGCTGAAACGACGCAGACTGGGAACACTGTCTCGCTGAACCGACGCAGACTGGGAGACCGTCTCGCTGAACCGACGCAGACTGGGAGACCGTTTCACTGAACCGACGCAGACTGGGAGACAGTCTCGCTGAACCGACGCAGACTGGAAGACAGTGTCACTGAACCGTCGCAGACTGGGAGACCGTTTCGCTGAACCAACAGACAGGGAGACAGTTTCGCTGAACCGACGCAGACTGCGAGACCGTTTTGCTAAACTGATGCAGACTGGGAGACTGTCTCGCTGAAGCAACGCAGAGTGGGAGATCGTCTCTCTGGACCAACGCAGACTGGGAGACCGTTTCACTGAACTGACGCAGACTGGGAGACAGTCTCGCTGAACCGACCCAGACTGGAAACACCGTCTCGCTGAACCGTCGCAGACCGGGAACACGGTTTCATTGAACCAACGCAGACTGGGAGACTGTTTCACTGAACCGACACATACTGGGAGACAGTTTCGCTGAACAGACGCAGACTGGGAGACGGTTTCACTGAACCGACACTGACTGGGAGACGGTTTCGCTGAACCGACGCAGACTGGGAGATTGTATCGCTGAACCAACGCGGTTAGGGAACACCGTTTCTCTGAACCGATGCAGACTGGGAGACCGTCTGGCTGAACCGACGCAGACTGGGAACTCCATTTTGCTGAACCGACGCAGACTGGGAGACCGTCTCACTGAACCGACACAGACCTGGAGACAGTCTCGCTGAAGCGACGCAGACTAGCAAAACCGTCTCACTGAACCGACGCAGACTGGGAGACCGCCTCGCTGAACCGACACAGACCGGGAACAACGTTTCACTGAACCAACGCAGACTGGGAGACCGTTTCACTGAACCGACACAGACTGGGAGACAGTTTCGCTGAACCGACGCAGACTTGGAGACCGTCTCGCTGAACCGACCCAGACTGGGAGACCGTCTCGCTGAACCGACGCAGACTGGGAGACAGTCTCGCTGAATCGACACAGACTGGAAGACACTTTCGCTGAACCGACGCAGACTGGGAGACCGTCTCGCTGAACTGACACAGACTGGGAACATTGTTTCACTGAACCGACGCAGACTGGGAGACAGTCTCGCTGAATCGACGCAGACTGGGAGACAGTCTCGCTGAACCGACCCAGACTGGGAACACCGTCTCGCTGAACCGTCGCAGACCGGGAACACGGTTTCATTGAACCAACGCAGACTGGGAGACTGTTTCACTGAACCGACACATACTGGGAGACAGTTTCGCTGAACAGACGCAGACTGGGAGACTGTTTCACTGAACCGACACATACTGGGAGACAGTTTCGCTGAACAGACACAGACTGGGAGACAGTTTCGCTGAACCGACGCAGACTGGGAGATTGTATCGCTGAACCGTCGCAGACCGGGAACACGGTTTCATTGAACCAACGCAGACTGGGAGACTGTTTCACTGAACCGACACATACTGGGAGACAGTTTCGCTGAACAGACGCAGACTGGGAGACGGTTTCACTGAACCGACACTGACTGGGAGACGGTTTCGCTGAACCGACGCAGACTGGGAGATTGTATCGCTGAACCAACGCGGTTAGGGAACACCGTTTCTCTGAACCGATGCAGACTGGGAGACCGTCTGGCTGAACCGACGCAGACTGGGAACTCCATTTTGCTGAACCGACGCAGACTGGGAGACCGTCTCACTGAACCGACACAGACCTGGAGACAGTCTCGCTGAAGCGACGCAGACTAGCAAAACCGTCTCACTGAACCGACGCAGACTGGGAGACCGCCTCGCTGAACCGACACAGACCGGGAACAACGTTTCACTGAACCAACGCAGACTGGGAGACCGTTTCACTGAACCGACACAGACTGGGAGACAGTTTCGCTGAACCGACGCAGACTTGGAGACCGTCTCGCTGAACCGACCCAGACTGGGAGACCGTCTCGCTGAACCGACGCAGACTGGGAGACAGTCTCGCTGAATCGACGCAGACTGGAAGACACTTTCGCTGAACCGACGCAGACTGGGAGACCATCTCGCTGAACCGACACAGACTGGGAACATTGTTTCACTGAACCGACGCAGACTGGGAGACAGTCTCGCTGAATCGACGCAGACTGGGAGACAGTCTCGCTGAACCGACCCAGACTGGGAACACCGTCTCGCTGAACCGTCGCAGACCGGGAACACGGTTTCATTGAACCAACGCAGACTGGGAGACTGTTTCACTGAACCGACACATACTGGGAGACAGTTTCGCTGAACAGACGCAGACTGGGAGACTGTTTCACTGAACCGACACATACTGGGAGACAGTTTCGCTGAACAGACACAGACTGGGAGACAGTTTCGCTGAACCGACGCAGACTGGGAGATTGTATCGCTGAACCAACGCGGTTAGGGAACACCGTTTCTCTGAACCGATGCAGACTGGGAGACCGTCTGGCTGAACCGACGCAGACTGGGAACTCCATTTTGCTGAACCGACGCAGACTGGGAGACCGTCTCACTGAACCAACACAGACCTGGAGACAGTCTCGCTGAAGCGACGCAGACTAGCAAAACCGTCTCACTGAACCGACGCAGACTGGGAGACCGCCTCGCTGAACCGACGCAGACTGGGAGACCGTTTCGCTGAACCGACGCAAACTGGGAGACCGTCTCACTGAACCGACGCAGACTGGGAACACCGTCTCACTGAACCGACGCAGACTAGGAACACCGTCTCACTGAACCGACGCAGACTGGTGTTATGACCCCAGCCCCCTCCTTTGTGAGAATCGCAAGAGCCCTAGTCAAGGGGGGGTGAACTGACCCAAGAGGGGGAGAGACGTGCTGAATAGACACAGGAAAATGGGAGAGAGAGGGAGACATGCGGAAGACCACGTTCCCCCGGGAAGCAGAATAAAGTGACTCTGACTATTGTCTCATGAAGACCACGTGTAAAGCCCTTGGGCAACGTGGGCTGGTTGAGAGAGAGATTGACACCGGCGATCCCGTGAGGAAGATAAAAGGTGGGCTGCCGAGGCGGGGCCACAGACGCTCCAGAAGACACGCTAGAAATCCTGCGACAGCGTTTTGATAGCGACAGCCGGTGGTGGGGTTCGTGTGCGTCTTTTCCTTGCCTGGGATTGGCGACCCCACAACGGAAGAATGGCTTAGCTACAGGGGAGGCCACAGATGAGAGTCCATTCCCCAATGAGACTTCCGAAGAACTGAACTCCTACAGGTTGGAAAACCTGTCGGGTAACTGTTTCATCCCATCTCTCTCTCTCTCTTTCTAACAAAAGTGCACCAACGCGACACCACAACGACGGCAGCTGGTGGAACTGCAGTGACCGCAAAAGACTTTTAGATATCCAGAAAACAATATATATCGACATTACCCCTAGACAACGATAGAGCTTATTTCTGATTGATTATTACTATACTTGTGCTTTAGATTGAGTTGTGACGACGTATATGATCTGAATGTTTTGTATTAACCATACGTTTGTGCCCCTTTATAAATAAAAACGTTTGAAAATAGTAGCATCAGGCTTCAGCGGACCTCTCTATCTTTGCTGATAAGTCACCCGGTTACTGGGGAACGTAACACTGGGATACCGTTTCGCTGAAACGACGCAGACTGGGAACACTGTCTCGCCGAACCGATGCAGACTAGGAGACCGTCTCGCTGAACCGACGCAGACTGGGAGACAGTGTCGCTGAACCGACGCAGACTGGGAGACAGTGTCACTGAAACGTCGCGGATAGGGAACACTGTTTCGCCGAACCGATGCAGACTGGGAGACACTCTCGCTGAACCGACGCGGATAGGGAACACCGTTTCACTGAACCGACGCAGATTGGGAGACCGTTTCACTGAACCGACGCAGACTGGGAGACAATCTCGCTGAACCGACGCAGACTGGAAGACAGTGTCACTGAACCGTCGCAGACCGGGAACACCGTTTCACTGAACCAACACAGACATGGAGACAGCTTCGCTGAACCGACGCAGACTGGGAGGCCGTCTCGCTGAACCGACGCAGATTGGGAGACAGTTTCGCTGAACCGACGCGGATAGGGAACACCGTTTCGCTGAAACGACGCAGACTGGGAGACCGTCTCGCTGAACCGACGCAGACTGGAAGACAGTTTCGCTGAACCGACGCGGATAGGGAACACCGTTTCGCTGAACCGACGCAGACTGGGAGACAGTCTCGCTGAACCGACGCGGATAGGGAACACCGTTTCGCTGAAATGACGCAGACTGGGAGACCGTCTCGCTGAACCGACCCAGACTGGGAGACCGTCTCGCTGAACCGACGCAGACTTGGAACACTGTTTCACTGAACTAACGCAGACTGGGAGACCGCGTCGCTGAACCGACACAGACTGGGAGACCGTCTCGCTGAACCGACGCAGACTGGGAAAACTGTTTCACTGAACTAACGCAGACTGGGAGACCGCGTCGCTGAACCGACACAGACTGGGAGACCTTCTCGCTGAACCGACGCAGACTGGGAGCCCGTCTCGCTGAACCGACACAGACTGGGAGACCGTCTCGCTGAACAGACGCAGACTGGGAAAACTGTTTCACTGAACTAACGCAGACTGGGAGACCGCGTCGCTGAACCGACACAGACTGGGAGACCGTCTCGCTGAACCGACGCAGACTGGGAAAACTGTTTCACTGAACTAACGCAGACTGGGAGACCGCGTCGCTGAACCGACACAGACTTGGAAGGCTGTTTCACTGAACCGACGCAGACTGGGAGCCCGTCTCGCTGAACCAACGCAGACTGGGAGACCGTCTCGCTGAACCGACGCGGATAGGGAGACCGTCTCACTGAACCAACGCAGACTGGGAGCCCGTCTCGCTGAACCAACGCAGACTGGGAGACCGTCTCGCTGAACCGACGCAGACTGGAAGACAGTTTCGCTGAACCGACGCAAACTGGGAGACAGTGTCACTGAACCGACGCAAACTGGGAGACCGTTTCACTGAACCGACGCAGACTGGGAGACCGTTTCACTGAACCGACGCAAACTGGGAGACAGTGTCGCTGAACCGACGCAGACTGGGAGACCGTTTCACTGAACCGACGCAGACTGGGAGACAGTGTCGATGAACCGACGCAGACTGGGAGACAGTGTCGCTGAACCGACGCAGATTGGGAGACAGTTTCGCTGAACCGACGCAGACTGGAAGACAGTGTCACTGAACCGACGCAGACTGGGAGACACTCTCGCTGAACCGACGCAGACTGGAAGACAGTGTCACTGAACCGTCGCAGACCGGGAACACCGTTTCACTGAACCAACACAGACATGGAGACAGCTTCGCTGAACCGACGCAGACTGGGAGGCCGTCTCGCTGAACCGACGCAGACTGGGAACACCGTTTCACTGAAACGACGCAGACTGGGAGACCGTTTCACTGAACCGACGCAGATTGGGAGACAGTTTCGCTGAACCGACGCGGATAGGGAGACCGTTTCGCTGAAACGACGCAGACTGGGAGACCGTCTCGCTGAACCGACGCAGACTGGAAGACAGTTTCGCTGAACCGACGCGGATAGGGAACACCGTTTCGCTGAAACGACGCAGACTGGGAGACCGTCTCGCTGAACCGACACAGACTGGGAACACTGTTTCACTGAACAGACGCAGACTGGGAGACCGTTTCGCTGAACCAACGCAGACTGGGAGACAGTTTCACTGAACCGACGCGGATAGGGAACACCGTTTCGCTGAACCGACGCAGACTGGGAACACTGTTTCACTGAACTGACGCAGACTGGGAGACCGTCTCGCTGAACCGACGCAGACTGGAAGACAGTTTCGCTGAACCGACGTGGATAGGGAACACCGTTTCACTGAACCAACACAGACATGGAGACAGCTTCGCTGAACCGACGCAGACTGGGAGACTGTATCGCTGAACCTACGCAGACTGGGAGGCCGTCTCGCTGAACCGACGCAGACTGGGAGACCGTCTCGCTGAACCAACACAGACATGGAGACAGCTTCTCTGAAGCGACGCAGCCTGGGAGACCGTCCGCTGAACCGACGCAGACTGGGAACACTTTTTTACTGCACTAACGCAGACTGGGAGGCCGTCTCGCTGAACCGACGCAGACTGGGAGACCGTCTCGCTGAACCAACACAGACTGGGAGACCGTCTCGCTGAACCGACGCAGACTGGGAACACTTTTTTACTGCACTAACGCAGACTGGGAGACAGCGTCGCTGAACCGACACAGACTGGGAGACCGTCTCGCTGAACCGACGCAGACTGGGAAAACTGTTTCACTGAACTAACGCAGACTGGGAGACCGCGTCGCTGAACCGACACAGACTTGGAAGGCTGTTTCACTGAACTGACGCAGATTGGGAGACGGTTTCGCTGAACCGACGCAGACCGGGAACACCGTTTCACTGAACCGACGCAGACTGTGAGACCGTTTCACTGAACCGACGTAGACTGGGAGACAGTTTCACTGAACCGACGCAGACTGGGAGACTGTATCGCTGAACCTACGCAGACTGAGAGGCCGTCTCGCTGAACCGACACAGACTGGGAGACAATTTTGCTGAACCGACGCAGATAGGGAACACCGTCTCGCTGAAGGGAAGCAGACTGGGAGAAAGTGTCGCTGAACCGACGCAGACTGGGAGACAGTCTCGCTGAACTGAAGCAGACTGGGAACACCGTCTCGCTGAACCGACGCAGACTGGGAGACCGTCTCGCTGAACCGTCACAGACTGGGAGACCGTCTCGCTGAACCGACGCAGACCGGGAACACCGTTTCACTGAACCAACAAAGACATGGAGACAGCTTCGCTGAACCGACGCAGACTGGGAGACTGTATCGCTAAACCTACGCAGACTGGGAGGCCGTCTCGCTGAACCGACGCAGACTGGGAGACCGTCTCGCTGAACCGACGCAGACCGGGAACACCGTTTCACTGAACCAACACAGACATGGAGACAGCTTCGCTGAACCGACGCAGACTGGGAGACTGTATCGCTGAACCTACGCAGACTGAGAGGCCGTCTCGCTGAACCGACACAGACTGGGAGACAGTTTTGCTGAACCGACGCAGATAGGGAACACCGTCTCGCTGAAGGGAAGCAGACTGGGAGACCGTGTCGCTGAACCGACGCAGACTGGGAGACAGTCTCGCTGAACTGAAGCAGACTGGGAACACCGTCTCGCTGAACCGACGCAGACTGGGAGACCGTCTCGCTGAACCGTCACAGACTGGGAGACCGTCTCGCTGAACCGACGCAGACCGGGAACACCGTTTCACTGAACCAACACAGACATGGAGACAGCTTCGCTGAACCGACGCAGACTGGGAGACTGTATCGCTGAACCTACGCAGACTGGGAGGCCGTCTCGCTGAACCGACGCAGACTGGGAGACCGTCTCGCTGAACCGACACAGACTGGGAGACCGTCTCGCTGAACCGACGCAGACTGGGAACACCGTCTCACTGAACCGACGCAGACTAGGAACACTGTCTCACTGAACCGACGCAGACTGGTGTTATGACCCCAGCCCCCTCCTTTGTGAGAATCGCAAGAGCCCTAGTCAAGGGGGGGTCAACTGACCCAAGAGGGGGAGAGACGTGCTGAATAGACACAGGAAAATGGGAGAGAGAGGGAGATGGGCGGAAGACCACGTTCCCCCGGGAAGCAGAATAAAGTGACTCTGACTATTGTCTCATGAAGACCACGTGTAAAGCCCTTGGGCAACGTGGGCTGGTTGAGAGAGAGATTGACACCGGCGATCCCGTGAGGAAGACAAAAGGTGGGCTGCCGAGGCGGGGCCACAGACGCACCAGAAGACACGCTAGAAATCCTGCGACAGCGTTTTGATAGCGACAGCCGGTGGTGGGGTTCGTGTGCGTCTTTTCCTTGCCTGGGATTGGCGACCCCACAACGGAAGAACGGCTTAGCAACAGGGGAGGCCACAGATGAGAGTCCATTCCCCAATGAGACTTCCGAAGAACTGAACTCCTACAGGTTGGAAAACCTGTCGGGTAACTGTTTCATCCCATCTCTCTCTCTCTCTTTCTAACAAAAGTGCACCAACACGACACCACAACGACGGCAGCTGGTGGAACTGCAGTGACCGCAAAAGACTTTTAGATATCCAGAAAACAATATATATCGACATTACCCCTAGACAACGATAGAGCTTATTTCTGATTGATTATTACTATACTTGTGCTTTAGATTGAGTTGTGACGACGTATATGATCTGAATGTTTTGTATTAACCATACGTTTGTGCCCCTTTATAAATAAAAACGTTTGAAAATAGTAGCATCAGGCTTCAGCGGACCTCTCTATCTTTGCTGATAAGTCACCCGGTTACTGGGGAACGTAACACTTGGAAAACCGTTTCGCTGAAACGACGCAGACTGGGAACACTGTCTCGCTGAACCGACGCAGACTGGGAGACCGTCTCGCTGAACCGACGCAGACTGGGAGACCGTTTCACTGAACCGACGCAGACTGGGAGACAGTCTCGCTGAACCGACGCAGACTGGAAGACAGTGTCACTGAACCGTCGCAGACTGGGAGACCGTTTTGCTGAACCAACAGACAGGGAGACAGTTTCGCTGAACCGACGCAGACTGCGAGACCGTTTTGCTAAACTGATGCAGACTGGGAGACTGTCTCGCTGAAGCAACGCAGAGTGGGAGATCGTCTCTCTGGACCAACGCAGACTGGGAGACCGTTTCACTGATCCGACACAGACTGGGAGACAGCTTCTCTGAAACGACGCAGCCTGGGAGACCGTCCGCTGAACCGACGCAGACTGGGAACACTTTTTTACTGCACTAACGCAGACTGGGAGACAGCGTCGCTGAACCGACACAGACTGGGAGACAGTCTCGCTGAACCGACGCAGACTGGGAACACTGTTTCACTGAACAGACGCAGACTGGGAACACTGTTTCACTGAACCGACACAGACTGGGAGACAGTTTCGCTGAACCGACGCAGACTCGGAGACCGTTTCCCTGAACGGACACAGACTGGGAGACAGTTTTGCTGAACCAACCCAGACTGGGAGACCGTCTCGCTGAACCGACGCAGACTGGAAGACAGTTTAGCTGAACCGACCCAGACTGGGACACCGTCTCGCTGAACCGACGCAGACTGGAAGACAGTTTCGCTGAACCGATGCAGACTGGGAGACCGTCTCGCTGAACCGACACAGACTGGGAGACAGTTTCGCTAAACCTACGCAGACAGAGAACACCGTTTCATTGAACCAATGCAGACTGGGAGACCGTTTCACTGAACCGACACAGACCTGGAGACAGTCTTGCTGAACCGACGCAGACTAGGAACACCACCTCACTGAACTGACGCAGACTGGGAGACAGTCTCGCTGCCCCGACGCAGTCTGGGAACACCGTCTCGCTGAACCGATGCAGACTGGGAGACCATCTCGCTGAACCGACACAGACTGGGATACTGTCTCGCTAAACCGACGCAGACTGGGAACACCGTCTCACTGAACCGACGCAGACAGGGAGACCGTCTCACTGTACCGATGCAGACTGGGAGACCGTTTTCGCTGATCCGACGCAGACTGGGAGACCGTCTCACTGAACCAACGCAGACTAGGAACACCGTCTCACTGAACCGACGCAGACTGGGAACACTGTCTCGCTGAACCGATGCAGACTAGGAGACCGACTCGCTGAACCGATGCAGACTAGGAGACCGACTCGCTGAACCGACGCAGACTGGGAACATCATCTCGCTGAACCGACGCAGACTGGGAGACCGTCTCGCTGAACCGACACAGACTGGGAGACCGTTTCAGTGAACCGACGCAGACTGGGAGACCACCTCACAGAACCGACGCAGACTGGGAGACAGTCTCGCTGAACCGACGCAGACTGGGAGACAGTCTCGCTGAACCGACGCAGACTGGAAGACAGTTTCGCTGAACCGACGCAGACTGGGAGACAGTTTTGCTGAAACGACACAGACTGGGAGACCGTTTCACTGAACCGACACAGACTGGGAGACAGTTTCGCTGAAAGGACGCAGACCGGGAGACAGTTTCGCTGAACCGACGCAGACTGGGAGACCGTTTCACTGAACCGACACAGACTGGGAGACAGTTTCGCTGAACCGACGCAGACTGGGAGACAGTTTCACTGAACCGACACAAACTGGGAGACAGTTTCGCTGAACCGACCCAGACTGGGAGACCGTCTCGCTGAACTGAACGAGACTGGGAGACCATCTTCCTGAAACGACGCAGACTGGGAGACCACCTCACAGAACCGACGCAGACTGGGAGACAGTCTCGCTGAACCGACGCAGACTGGGAACACCGTCTCGCTGAACCGACGCAGACTGGGAAACCATCTCGCTGAACCGACACAAACTGGGAGACTGTCTCGCTAAACCGACGCAGACCGGGAACACCGTTTCATTGAACCAACGCAGACTGGGAGACTGTTTCACTGAATCGACACATACTGGGAGACCGTGTTTCTGAACCGACGCAGACTGGGAGACCATCTCGCTGAACCGACGCAGACTGGAAGACCGTTTCACTGAACCGAAACAGACTGGGAGACAGTTTCACTGAACCGACACAGACTGGGAGACAGTTTTGCTGAACCAACGCAGACTGGGAGACTGTCTCGCTGAACCGACACAGACCGGGAACAACGTTTCACTGAACCAACGCAGACTGGGAGACCGTTTCACTGAACCGACACAGACTGGGAGACCGTTTCGCTGAACAAACGCAGACTGGGAGACAGTCTTGCTGAACCGACGCAGACTGGAAGACAGTTTCGCTGAACCGACGCAGACCGGGAGACAGTTTTGCTAAACCGACACAGACAGGGAGACCGTCTCGCTGAACCGACGCAGACCGGGAACAACGTTTCACTGAGCCATCACAGACTGGAAGACAGTTTCACTGAACCGACACAGACTGGGAGACAGTTTCGCTGAAAGGACGCAGACCGGGAACAACGTTTCACTGAACCAACGCAGACTGGGAGACAGTTTCACTGAACCGACACAGACTGGGAGACAGTTTCGCTGAAAGGACGCAGACCGGGAACAACGTTTCACTGAACCAACGCAGACTGAGAGACGGTTTCACTGAACTGACACAGACAGGGAGACCGTCTCGCTGAACCGACGCAGACTGGGAACATTGTTTCACTGAACCGACGCAGACTGGGAGACCGTATCGCTGAACCGACCCAGACTGGGAGACCATCTTCCTGAAACGACGCAGACTGGAAGACAGTTTCGATGAACCGATGCAGACTGGGAGACCGTCTCGCTGAACTAACGCAGACTGGGAACATTGTTTCACTGAACCGACGCAGACTGGGAGACCATATCGCTGAACCGACGCAGACTGGGAGACCGTTTCAGTGAACCGACGCAGACTGGGAGACCACCTCACTGAACCGACGCAGACTGGGAGACAGTCTCGCTGAACCGACGCAGACTGGGAACACCGTCTCGCAGAACCGACGCAAACTGGGAGACCATCTCGCTGAACCGACACAGACTGGGAGACTGTTTCGCTAAACCGACGCAGACCGGGAACACCGTTTCATTGAACCAACGCAGACTGGGAGACTGTTTCACTGAACCGACACATACTGGGAGACAGTTTCGCTGAACCAACGCAGACTGGGAGACGGTTTCACTGAACCGACACAGACTGGGAGACAGTTTCGCTGAACCGATGCAGACTGAGATACCGTGTTGCTGAACCAACGCAGACTGGGAGACTGGCTCGCTGAACCGACGCAGACTGGGGACCGTGTCGCTGAACCGACGCAGACCTGGAGACCATTTCATTGAACCAACGCAGACTGGGAGACTGTTTCACTGAATCGACACATACTGGGAGACAGTTTCGCTGAACCGACGCAGACTGGGAGACGGTTTCACTGAACCGACACAGACTGGGAGACAGTCTCGCTGAACCGACGCAGATTGGAAGACAGTTTCGCTGAACCGACGCAGACTGGGAGACAGTTTTGCTGAACCGAAACAGACTGGGAGACCGTCTCGCTGAAAGGACGCAGACCGGGAACAACGTTTCACTGAACCAACGCAGACTGGGAGAACGTTTCACTGAACCGACACAGAATGGGAGACAGTTTCGCTGAACCGACGCAGACTGGGAGACCGTCTCGCTGAACAGACGCAGACCGGGAACAACGTTTCACTGAACCGACGCAGACTGGGAGACCGTTTCACTGAACCGACACAGACTGGGAGACCGCCTCGCTGAACCGACCCAGACTGGGAGACAGTCTCGCTGAATCGACGCAGACTGGAAGACACTTTCGCTGAACCGACGCAGACTGGGAGACCGTCTCGCTGAACCGACACAGACTGGGAGACAGTTTTGATGAACCAACGCAGACAGGGAGACCGTCTCGCTGAACTGACGCAGACTGGGAACATTGTTTCACTGAACCGACGCAGCCAAGGAGACCGTATCGCTGAACCGACGCAGACTGGGAGACCGTTTCAGTGAACCGACGCAGACTGGGAGACCACCTCACAGAACCGACGCAGACTGGGAGACAGTCTCGCTGAACCGACGCAGACTGGGAACACCGTCTCGCTGAACCGACGCAGACTGGGAGACCATCTCGCTGAACAGACACAGACTGGGAGACTGTCTCGCTGAACCGACGCAGACTGGGAGACCGTGTTGCTGAACCAACGCAGACTGGAAGACCGTCTCGCTGAACCGACGCAGACCTGGAGACCGTTTCACTGAAACAACGCAGACTGGGAGACAGTCTGGCTGAACCGACGCAGACTGGAAGACAGTTTCGCTGAACTGACGCAGACTGGGAGACCGTGTCGCTGAACCGACGCAGACTGGGAGAACGTTTCACTGAACCGACGCAGACTGGGAGACAGTCTCGCTGAACCGACGCAGACTGGAAGACAGTTTCGCTGAACCGACGCAGACTGGGAGACCGTCTCGCTGAACCAACGCAGACTGGGAGACGATTTCACTGAACCGACACAGACTGGGAGACAGTTTCGCTGAACCGATGCAGACTGAGATACCGTGTTGCTGAACCAACGCAGACTGGGAACACTGTTTCATTGAACCAACGCAGACTGGGAGACTGTTTCACTGAATCGACACATACTGGGAGACAGTCTCGCTGAACCGACGCAGACTGGGAGACCATCTCGCTGAACCGACGCAGACCTGGAGACCATTTCATTGAACCAACGCAGACTGGGAGACTGTTTCACTGAATCGACACATACTGGGAGACAGTTTCGCTGAACCGACGCAGACTGGGAGACAGTTTCACTGAACCGACACAGACTGGGAGACAGTCTCGCTGAACCGACGCAGATTGGAAGACAGTTTCGCTGAACCGACGCAGACTGGGAGACCGTGTCGCTGAACCGACGCAGACCTGGAGACCGTTTCACTGAAACAACGCAGACTGGGAGACAGTCTGGCTGAACCGACGCAGACTGGAAGACAGTTTCGCTGAACTGACGCAGACTGGGAGACCGTGTCGCTGAACCGACGCAGACTGGGAGAACGTTTCACTGAACCGACGCAGACTGGGAGACAGTCTCGCTGAACCGACGCAGACTGGAAGACAGTTTCGCTGAACCGACGCAGACTGGGAGACCGTCTCGCTGAACCAACGCAGACTGGGAGACGATTTCACTGAACCGACACAGACTGGGAGACAGTTTCGCTGAACCGATGCAGACTGAGATACCGTGTTGCTGAACCAACGCAGACTGGGAACACTGTTTCATTGAACCAACGCAGACTGGGAGACTGTTTCACTGAATCGACACATACTGGGAGACAGTCTCGCTGAACCGACGCAGACTGGGAGACCGTCTCGCTGAACCGACGCAGACCTGGAGACCATTTCATTGAACCAACGCAGACTGGGAGACTGTTTCACTGAATCGACACATACTGGGAGACAGTTTCGCTGAACCGACGCAGACTGGGAGACAGTTTCGCTGAACCGACGCAGACTGGGAGACAGTTTTGCTGAACCGAAACAGACTGGGAGACCGTCTCGCTGAAAGGACGCAGACCGGGAACAACGTTTCACTGAACCAACGCAGACTGGGAGAACGTTTCACTGATCCGACACAGAATGGGAGACAGTTTCGCTGAACCGACGCAGACTGGGAGACCGTCTCGCTGAACAGACGCAGACCGGGAACAACGTTTCACTGAACCGACGCAGACTGGGAGACCGTTTAACTGAACCGACACAGACTGGGAGACCGCCAAGGTGAACCGACCCAGACTGGGAGACAGTCTCGCTGAATCGACGCAGACTGGAAGACACTTTCGCTGAACCGACGCAGACTGGGAGACCGTCTCGCTGAACCGACACAGACTGGGAGACAGTTTTGATGAACCAACGCAGACAGGGAGACCGTCTCGCTGAACTGACGCAGACTGGGAACATTGTTTCACTGAACCGACGCAGCCAAGGAGACCGTATCGCTGAACCGACGCAGACTGGGAGACCGTTTCAGTGAA
Organism: Hemitrygon akajei; assembly: GCF_048418815.1. Lineage (NCBI taxonomy): Eukaryota > Metazoa > Chordata > Chondrichthyes > Myliobatiformes > Dasyatidae > Hemitrygon > Hemitrygon akajei. Next base: position 311,390 of record NW_027332096.1, read on the forward strand.
CCGACGCAGACTGGGAGACCACCTCACAGAACCGACGCAGACTGGGAGACAATCTCGCTGAACCGATGCAGACTGGGAACACCGTCTCGCTGAACCGACGCAGACTGGGAGACCATCTCGCTGAACCGACACAGACTGGGAGACTGTCTCGCTGAACCGACGCAGAATGGGAGACCGTGTTGCTGAACCAACGCAGACTGGAAGACCGTCTCGCTGAACCGACGCAGACTGGGAGACCGTGTCGCTGAACCGACGCAGACCTGGAGACCGTTTCACTGAAACAACGCAGACTGGGAGACAGTCTGGCTGAACCGACGCAGACTGGAAGACAGTTTCGCTGAACTGACGCAGACTGGGAGACCGTGTCGCTGAACCGACGCAGACTGGGAGAACGTTTCACTGAACCGACGCAGACTGGGAGACAGTCTCGCTGAACCGACGCAGACTGGAAGACAGTTTCGCTGAACCGACGCAGACTGGGAGACCGTCTCGCTGAACCGACACAGACTGGGAGACAGTTTCACTGAACCGACACAGACGGGGAGACAGTTTTGCTGAACCAACGCAGACTGGGAAACCGTCTCGCTGAACCGACACAGACCTGGAACAACGTTTCACTGAACCAACGCAGACTAGGAGACCGTTTCACTGAACCGACACAGACTGGGAGACAGTTTCGCTGAACCGATGCAGACTTGGAGACCGTCTCGCTGAACCGACCCAGACTGGGAGACCGTCTCGCTGAACCGACGCAGACTGGGAGACAGTCTCGCTGAATCGACGCAGACTGGAAGACACTTTCGCTGAACCGACGCAGACTGGGAGACCGTTTCGCTGAACCGACACAGACTGGGAGACAGTTTCGATGAACCGACGCAGACTGGGAGACCGTCTCGCTGAACTGACGCAGACTGGGAACATTGTTTCACTGAAACGACGCAGACTGGGAGACCGTATCGCTGAACCGAGGCAGACTGGGAGACCGTTTCCGTGAACCGACGCAGACTGGGAGACCACCTCACTGAACTGACGCAGACTGGGAGACAGTCTCGCTGAATCGACACAGACTGGACGACAGTTTCGATGAACCGACGCAGACTGGGAGACCGTCTCGCTGAACTGACGCAGACTGGGAACATTGTTTCACTGAACCGACGCAGACTGGGAGACCGTATCGCTGAACCGACGCAGACTGGGAGACCGTTTCAGTGAACCGACGCAGACTGGGAGACCACCTCACTGAACTGACGCAGACTGGGAACACCGTCTCGCTGAACCGTCGCAGACTGGGAGACAGTCTCGCTGAATCGACGCAGACTGGAAGACACTTTCGCTGAACCGACGCAGACTGGGAGACCGTTTCGCTGAACCGACACAGACTGGGAGACAGTTTCGATGAACCGACGCAGACTGGGAGACCGTCTCGCTGAACTGACGCAGACTGGGAACATTGTTTCACTGAAACGACGCAGACTGGGAGACCGTATCGCTGAACCGAGGCAGACTGGGAGACCGTTTCCGTGAACCGACGCAGACTGGGAGACCACCTCACTGAACTGACGCAGACTGGGAGACAGTCTCGCTGAACCGACCCAGACTGGGAACACCGTCTCGCTGAACCGTCGCAGACCGGGAACACCGTTTCATTGAACCAACGCAGACTGGGAGACAGTTTCGCTGAACTGACGCAGACTGGGAGACGGTTTCACTGAACCGACACAGACTGGGAGACAGTTTCGCTGAACCGACGCAGACTGGGAGACCGTCTCACTGAACCAACTCAGACTAGGAACACCGTCTCACTGAACCAACGCAGACTGGGAACACTGTCTCGCTGTACCGATGCAGACTAGGAGACCGTCTCGCTGTACCGACGCAGACTGGGAACACCATCTCGCTGAACCGACGCAGACTGGGAGACCGTCTCGCTGAACCGACGCAGACTGTGAAATTGTCTCTCTGAACCGACGCAGACTGGGAGACTGTCTAGCTGAACCGACACAAACTGGGAGACAGTCTCGCTGAACCGACGCAGTCTGGGAGACCGTCTCGCTGATCCGACGCAGACTAGGAACACCGTCTCACTGAACCGACGCAGACTGGGAGACCGTCTCGCTGAACCGACGCAGACTGGAAGACAGTTTCGCTGAACCAACGCAGACTAGGAACACCACCTCACTGAACTGACGCAGACTGGGATACAGTCTCGCTGAACCGACGCAGTCTGGGAACACCGTCTCGCTGAACCGATACAGACTGGAAGACAGTTTCGCTGAACCGACGCAGACTGGGAGACCGACTCGCTGAACCGACACAGACTTGGAGACAGTTTCGCTAAACCGACGCAGACAGGGAACACCGTTTCATTGAACCAATGCAGACTGGGAGACCGTTTCACTGAACCGACACAGACCTGGAGACAGTCTTGCTGAACCGACGCAGACTAGGAACACCGTCTCACTGAACCAACGCAGACTAGGAACACCACCTCACTGAACGGACGCAGACTGGGAGACAGTCTCGCTGAACCGACGCAGTCTGGGAGACCATCTCGCTGAACCAATGCATACTAGGAACACCACCTCACTGAACTGACGCAGACTGGGAGACCGTCTCGCTGAACCGACGCAGACTGGGAGACCATCTCGCTGAACCGACGCAGACAGGGAGACCGTCTCACTGAGCCGATGCAGACTGGGAACACCGTCTCACTGAACTGACGCAGACTGGGAGACCGTTTTCGCTGATCCGACGCAGACTGGGAGACCGTCTCACTGAACCAACGCAGACTAGGAACACCGTCTCACTGAACCGACGCAGACTGGGAGACCGTCTCACTGAACCGACGCAGACTGGTGTTATGACCCCAGCCCCCTCCTTTGTGAGAATCGCAAGAGCCCTAGTCAAGGGGGGTTGAACTGACCCAAGAGGGGGAGAGACGTGCTGAATAGACACAGGAAAATGGGAGAGAGAGGGAGACATGCGGAAGACCACGTTCCCCCAGGAAGCAGAATAAAGTGACTCTGACTATTGTCTCATGAAGACCACGTGTAAAGCCCTTGGGCAACGTGGGCTGGTTGAGAGAGAGATTGACACCGGCGATCCCGTGAGGAAGACAAAAGGTGGGCTGCCGAGGCGGGGCCACAGACGCACCAGAAGACACGCTAGAAATCCTGCGACAGCCTTTTGATAGCGACAGCCGGTGGTGGGGCTCGGGTGCGTCTTTTCCTTGCCTGGGATTGGCGACCCCACAACGGAAGAACGGCTTAGCAACAGGGGAGGCCACAGATGAGAGTCCATTCCCCAATGAGACTTCCGAAGAACTGAACTCCTACAGGTTGGAAAACCTGTCGGGTAACTGTTTCATCCCATCTCTCTCTCTCTTTCTAACAAAAGTGCACCAACACGACACCACAACGACGGCAGCTGGTGGAACTGCAGTGACCGCAAAAGACTTTTAGATATCCAGAAAACAATATATATCGACATTACCCCTAGACAACGATAGAGCTTATTTCTGATTGATTATTACTATACTTGTGCTTTAGATTGAGTTGTGACGACGTATATGATCTGAATGTTTTGTATTAACCATACGTTTGTGCCCCTTTATAAATAAAAACGTTTGAAAATAGTAGCATCAGGCTTCAGCGGACCTCTCTATCTTTGCTGATAAGTCACCCGGTTACTGGGGAACATAACACTTGGAAAACCATTTCGCTGAAACGACGCAGACTTGGAACACTGTCTCGCTGAACCGACGCAGACTGGGAGACCGTCTCGCTGAACCGACGCAGACTGGGAGACCGTTTCGCTGAACCGACGCAAACTGGGAGACAGTGTCGCTGAACCGACGCAGACTGGGAGACCGTTTCACTGAACCGACGCAGACTGGGAGACAGTCTCGCTGAACTGACGCAGACTGGAAGACAGTGTCACTGAACCGTCGCAGACTGGGAGACAGTTTCGCTGAACCGACACGGATAGGGAACACCGTTTCGCTGAAACGACGCAGACTGGGAGACAGTTTCGCTGAACCAACAGACAGGGAGACAGTTTCGCTGAACCGACGCAGACTGCGAGACCGTTTTGCTGAACTGATACAGACTGGGAGACTGTCTCGCTGAACCAACGCAGAGTGGGAGATCATCTCTCTGGACCAACGCAGACTGGGAGACCGTTTCACTGAACCGACGCAGACTGGGAGACCATCTCGCTGAACAGACGCAGACCGGGAACAAAGTTTCACTGAACCAACACAGACTGCTAGACAGTTTCGCTGAACCGACACAGACTGGGAGACAGTTTCGCTGAACCGACGCAGACTGGGAGACCATCTCGCTGAACAGACGCAGACCGGGAACAAAGTTTCACTGAACCAACACAGACTGCTAGACAGTTTCACTGAACCGACACAGACTGGGAGACAGTTTCGCTGAACCGACACAGACTGGGAGACCGTCTCGCTGAACAGACGCAGACCAGGAACAACATTTCACTGAACCGACACAGACTGGGAGACAGTTTAGCTGAACCGACACAGACTGGGAGACCGGTTCACTGAACCGACACAGACTGGGAGACCATCTCGCTGAACAGACACAGACTGGGAGACAGTTTTGCTGAACCAACGCAGACTGGGAGACCGTCTCACTAAACCGACGCAGACCGGGAACAACGTCTCACTGAACCAACGCAGACTGGGAGACCGTTTGGCTGAACCGACGCAGACTGGGAACTCCATTTTGCTGAACCGACACAGACTGGGAGACAGTTTTGCTGAACCAACGCAGACTGGGAGACCGTTTCATTGAACCGACACAGACTGGGAGACAGTTTTGCTGAACCAACGCAGACTGGGAAACCGTCTTGCTGAACCGACACAGACTGGGAGACAGTTTTGCTGAAACAACGCAGACTGGGAAACCGTCTTGCTGAACCGACACAGACCGGGAACAACGTTTCACTGAACCGACGCAGACTGGGAGACCGTTTCAGTGAACCGACGCAGACTGGGAGACCACCTCACTGAACTGACGCAGACTGGGAACACCGTCTCGCTGAACCGTCGCAGACCGGGAACACCGTTTCATTCAACCAACGCAGACTGGGAGACTGTTTCACTGAACCGACACATACTGGGAGACAGTTTCGCTGAACCGACGCAGACTGGGAGACGGTTTAACTGAACCGACACAGACTGGGAGACAGTTTCGCTGAACTGACGCAGACTGGGAGATTGTATCGCTGAACCAACGCGGTTAGGGAACACCGTTTCTCTGAACCGATGCAGTCTGGGCGACCGTCTGGCTGAACCGACGCAGACCGGGAACACCGTTTCACTGAACCAACGCAGACTGGGAGACCGTTTCACTGAACCGACGCAGACTGGGAGACCGTCTCGCTGAACAGACGCAGACCGGGAACAAAGTTTCACTGAACCAACACAGACTGCTAGACAGTTTCACTGAACCGACACAGACTGGGAGACAGTTTCGCTGAACCGACACAGACTGGGAGACCGTCTCGCTGAACAGACGCAGACCAGGAACAACGTTTCACTGAACCGACACAGACTGGGAGACAGTTTAGCTGAACCATCACAGACTGGGAGACCGGTTCACTGAACCGACACAGACTGGGAGACAGTCTCGCTGAACCGACGCAGACTGGGAGACCGTCTCGCTGAACCGACGCAGACTGGGAGACCGCCACGCTGAACCGACGCAGACTGGGAACACTGTCTCGCTGAAACGACGCAGACTAGGAGACCATCTCGCTGAATCGACGGAGACTGGGAACACCATCTCGCTGAACCGACGCAGACTGAGAACACCATCTCGCTGAACCGACGCAGACTGGGAACACCATCTCGCTGAACCGACACAGACTGGGAACACCGCCTCGATGAACCGACGCAGATGTGGAACACTGTTTCGCTGAACGGACGGAGACTGGGAGACCGTTTCACTGAACCGACACAGACTGGGAGACAGTTTCGCTGAACCGACGCAGACTGGGAGACCGTTTCGCTGAACAGACACAGACTGGGAGACAGGTTCGCTGAACCGACGCAGACTGAGAGTCCATCTCACTGAACCGACGCAGACTGGGAGACCGTGTTGCTGAACCAACGCAGACTGGGAGACCGTCTCGCTGAACCGACACAGACTGGGAGACAGTTTTGCTGAACCAACGCAGACTGGGAGACCGTCTCACTAAACCGACGCAGACCGGGAACAACGTCTCACTGAACCAACGCAGACTGGAGACCGTTTCATTGAACCGACACAGACTGGGAGACCGTTTCAGTGAACCGACGCAGACTGGGAGACCACCTCACTGAACCGACGCAGACTGGGAGACAGTCTCGCTGAACCGACGCAGACTGGGAACACCGTCTCGCAGAACCGACGCAAACTGGGAGACCATCTCGCTGAACCGACACAGACTGGGAGACTGTTTCGCTAAACCGACGCAGACCGGGAACACCGTTTCATTGAACCAACGCAGACTGGGAGACTGTTTCACTGAACCGACACATACTGGGAGACAGTTTCGCTGAACCAACGCAGACTGGGAGACGGTTTCACTGAACCGACACAGACTGGGAGACAGTTTCGCTGAACCGATGCAGACTGAGATACCGTGTTGCTGAACCAACGCAGACTGGGAGACTGGCTCGCTGAACCGACGCAGACTGGGGACCGTGTCGCTGAACCGACGCAGACCTGGAGACCATTTCATTGAACCAACGCAGACTGGGAGACTGTTTCACTGAATCGACACATACTGGGAGACAGTTTCGCTGAACCGACGCAGACTGGGAGACGGTTTCACTGAACCGACACAGACTGGGAGACAGTCTCGCTGAACCGACGCAGATTGGAAGACAGTTTCGCTGAACCGACGCAGACTGGGAGACAGTTTTGCTGAACCGAAACAGACTGGGAGACCGTCTCGCTGAAAGGACGCAGACCGGGAACAACGTTTCACTGAACCAACGCAGACTGGGAGAACGTTTCACTGAACCGACACAGAATGGGAGACAGTTTCGCTGAACCGACGCAGACTGGGAGACCGTCTCGCTGAACAGACGCAGACCGGGAACAACGTTTCACTGAACCGACGCAGACTGGGAGACCGTTTCACTGAACCGACACAGACTGGGAGACCGCCTCGCTGAACCGACCCAGACTGGGAGACAGTCTCGCTGAATCGACGCAGACTGGAAGACACTTTCGCTGAACCGACGCAGACTGGGAGACCGTCTCGCTGAACCGACACAGACTGGGAGACAGTTTTGATGAACCAACGCAGACAGGGAGACCGTCTCGCTGAACTGACGCAGACTGGGAACATTGTTTCACTGAACCGACGCAGCCAAGGAGACCGTATCGCTGAACCGACGCAGACTGGGAGACCGTTTCAGTGAACCGACGCAGACTGGGAGACCACCTCACAGAACCGACGCAGACTGGGAGACAGTCTCGCTGAACCGACGCAGACTGGGAACACCGTCTCGCTGAACCGACGCAGACTGGGAGACCATCTCGCTGAACAGACACAGACTGGGAGACTGTCTCGCTGAACCGACGCAGACTGGGAGACCGTGTTGCTGAACCAACGCAGACTGGAAGACCGTCTCGCTGAACCGACGCAGACCTGGAGACCGTTTCACTGAAACAACGCAGACTGGGAGACAGTCTGGCTGAACCGACGCAGACTGGAAGACAGTTTCGCTGAACTGACGCAGACTGGGAGACCGTGTCGCTGAACCGACGCAGACTGGGAGAACGTTTCACTGAACCGACGCAGACTGGGAGACAGTCTCGCTGAACCGACGCAGACTGGAAGACAGTTTCGCTGAACCGACGCAGACTGGGAGACCGTCTCGCTGAACCAACGCAGACTGGGAGACGATTTCACTGAACCGACACAGACTGGGAGACAGTTTCGCTGAACCGATGCAGACTGAGATACCGTGTTGCTGAACCAACGCAGACTGGGAACACTGTTTCATTGAACCAACGCAGACTGGGAGACTGTTTCACTGAATCGACACATACTGGGAGACAGTCTCGCTGAACCGACGCAGACTGGGAGACCATCTCGCTGAACCGACGCAGACCTGGAGACCATTTCATTGAACCAACGCAGACTGGGAGACTGTTTCACTGAATCGACACATACTGGGAGACAGTTTCGCTGAACCGACGCAGACTGGGAGACAGTTTCACTGAACCGACACAGACTGGGAGACAGTCTCGCTGAACCGACGCAGATTGGAAGACAGTTTCGCTGAACCGACGCAGACTGGGAGACCGTGTCGCTGAACCGACGCAGACCTGGAGACCGTTTCACTGAAACAACGCAGACTGGGAGACAGTCTGGCTGAACCGACGCAGACTGGAAGACAGTTTCGCTGAACTGACGCAGACTGGGAGACCGTGTCGCTGAACCGACGCAGACTGGGAGAACGTTTCACTGAACCGACGCAGACTGGGAGACAGTCTCGCTGAACCGACGCAGACTGGAAGACAGTTTCGCTGAACCGACGCAGACTGGGAGACCGTCTCGCTGAACCAACGCAGACTGGGAGACGATTTCACTGAACCGACACAGACTGGGAGACAGTTTCGCTGAACCGATGCAGACTGAGATACCGTGTTGCTGAACCAACGCAGACTGGGAACACTGTTTCATTGAACCAACGCAGACTGGGAGACTGTTTCACTGAATCGACACATACTGGGAGACAGTCTCGCTGAACCGACGCAGACTGGGAGACCGTCTCGCTGAACCGACGCAGACCTGGAGACCATTTCATTGAACCAACGCAGACTGGGAGACTGTTTCACTGAATCGACACATACTGGGAGACAGTTTCGCTGAACCGACGCAGACTGGGAGACAGTTTCGCTGAACCGACGCAGACTGGGAGACAGTTTTGCTGAACCGAAACAGACTGGGAGACCGTCTCGCTGAAAGGACGCAGACCGGGAACAACGTTTCACTGAACCAACGCAGACTGGGAGAACGTTTCACTGATCCGACACAGAATGGGAGACAGTTTCGCTGAACCGACGCAGACTGGGAGACCGTCTCGCTGAACAGACGCAGACCGGGAACAACGTTTCACTGAACCGACGCAGACTGGGAGACCGTTTAACTGAACCGACACAGACTGGGAGACCGCCAAGGTGAACCGACCCAGACTGGGAGACAGTCTCGCTGAATCGACGCAGACTGGAAGACACTTTCGCTGAACCGACGCAGACTGGGAGACCGTCTCGCTGAACCGACACAGACTGGGAGACAGTTTTGATGAACCAACGCAGACAGGGAGACCGTCTCGCTGAACTGACGCAGACTGGGAACATTGTTTCACTGAACCGACGCAGCCAAGGAGACCGTATCGCTGAACCGACGCAGACTGGGAGACCGTTTCAGTGAACCGACGCAGACTGGGAGACCACCTCACAGAACCGACGCAGACTGGGAGACAATCTCGCTGAACCGATGCAGACTGGGAACACCGTCTCGCTGAACCGACGCAGACTGGGAGACCATCTCGCTGAACCGACACAGACTGGGAGACTGTCTCGCTGAACCGACGCAGAATGGGAGACCGTGTTGCTGAACCAACGCAGACTGGAAGACCGTCTCGCTGAACCGACGCAGACTGGGAGACCGTGTCGCTGAACCGACGCAGACCTGGAGACCGTTTCACTGAAACAACGCAGACTGGGAGACAGTCTGGCTGAACCGACGCAGACTGGAAGACAGTTTCGCTGAACTGACGCAGACTGGGAGACCGTGTCGCTGAACCGACGCAGACTGGGAGAACGTTTCACTGAACCGACGCAGACTGGGAGACAGTCTCGCTGAACCGACGCAGACTGGAAGACAGTTTCGCTGAACCGACGCAGACTGGGAGACCGTCTCGCTGAACCGACACAGACTGGGAGACAGTTTCACTGAACCGACACAGACGGGGAGACAGTTTTGCTGAACCAACGCAGACTGGGAAACCGTCTCGCTGAACCGACACAGACCTGGAACAACGTTTCACTGAACCAACGCAGACTAGGAGACCGTTTCACTGAACCGACACAGACTGGGAGACAGTTTCGCTGAACCGATGCAGACTTGGAGACCGTCTCGCTGAACCGACCCAGACTGGGAGACCGTCTCGCTGAACCGACGCAGACTGGGAGACAGTCTCGCTGAATCGACGCAGACTGGAAGACACTTTCGCTGAACCGACGCAGACTGGGAGACCGTTTCGCTGAACCGACACAGACTGGGAGACAGTTTCGATGAACCGACGCAGACTGGGAGACCGTCTCGCTGAACTGACGCAGACTGGGAACATTGTTTCACTGAAACGACGCAGACTGGGAGACCGTATCGCTGAACCGAGGCAGACTGGGAGACCGTTTCCGTGAACCGACGCAGACTGGGAGACCACCTCACTGAACTGACGCAGACTGGGAGACAGTCTCGCTGAATCGACACAGACTGGACGACAGTTTCGATGAACCGACGCAGACTGGGAGACCGTCTCGCTGAACTGACGCAGACTGGGAACATTGTTTCACTGAACCGACGCAGACTGGGAGACCGTATCGCTGAACCGACGCAGACTGGGAGACCGTTTCAGTGAACCGACGCAGACTGGGAGACCACCTCACTGAACTGACGCAGACTGGGAACACCGTCTCGCTGAACCGTCGCAGACTGGGAGACAGTCTCGCTGAATCGACGCAGACTGGAAGACACTTTCGCTGAACCGACGCAGACTGGGAGACCGTTTCGCTGAACCGACACAGACTGGGAGACAGTTTCGATGAACCGACGCAGACTGGGAGACCGTCTCGCTGAACTGACGCAGACTGGGAACATTGTTTCACTGAAACGACGCAGACTGGGAGACCGTATCGCTGAACCGAGGCAGACTGGGAGACCGTTTCCGTGAACCGACGCAGACTGGGAGACCACCTCACTGAACTGACGCAGACTGGGAGACAGTCTCGCTGAACCGACCCAGACTGGGAACACCGTCTCGCTGAACCGTCGCAGACCGGGAACACCGTTTCATTGAACCAACGCAGACTGGGAGACAGTTTCGCTGAACTGACGCAGACTGGGAGACGGTTTCACTGAACCGACACAGACTGGGAGACAGTTTCGCTGAACCGACGCAGACTGGGAGACCGTCTCACTGAACCAACTCAGACTAGGAACACCGTCTCACTGAACCAACGCAGACTGGGAACACTGTCTCGCTGTACCGATGCAGACTAGGAGACCGTCTCGCTGTACCGACGCAGACTGGGAACACCATCTCGCTGAACCGACGCAGACTGGGAGACCGTCTCGCTGAACCGACGCAGACTGTGAAATTGTCTCTCTGAACCGACGCAGACTGGGAGACTGTCTAGCTGAACCGACACAAACTGGGAGACAGTCTCGCTGAACCGACGCAGTCTGGGAGACCGTCTCGCTGATCCGACGCAGACTAGGAACACCGTCTCACTGAACCGACGCAGACTGGGAGACCGTCTCGCTGAACCGACGCAGACTGGAAGACAGTTTCGCTGAACCAACGCAGACTAGGAACACCACCTCACTGAACTGACGCAGACTGGGATACAGTCTCGCTGAACCGACGCAGTCTGGGAACACCGTCTCGCTGAACCGATACAGACTGGAAGACAGTTTCGCTGAACCGACGCAGACTGGGAGACCGACTCGCTGAACCGACACAGACTTGGAGACAGTTTCGCTAAACCGACGCAGACAGGGAACACCGTTTCATTGAACCAATGCAGACTGGGAGACCGTTTCACTGAACCGACACAGACCTGGAGACAGTCTTGCTGAACCGACGCAGACTAGGAACACCGTCTCACTGAACCAACGCAGACTAGGAACACCACCTCACTGAACGGACGCAGACTGGGAGACAGTCTCGCTGAACCGACGCAGTCTGGGAGACCATCTCGCTGAACCAATGCATACTAGGAACACCACCTCACTGAACTGACGCAGACTGGGAGACCGTCTCGCTGAACCGACGCAGACTGGGAGACCATCTCGCTGAACCGACGCAGACAGGGAGACCGTCTCACTGAGCCGATGCAGACTGGGAACACCGTCTCACTGAACTGACGCAGACTGGGAGACCGTTTTCGCTGATCCGACGCAGACTGGGAGACCGTCTCACTGAACCAACGCAGACTAGGAACACCGTCTCACTGAACCGACGCAGACTGGGAGACCGTCTCACTGAACCGACGCAGACTGGTGTTATGACCCCAGCCCCCTCCTTTGTGAGAATCGCAAGAGCCCTAGTCAAGGGGGGTTGAACTGACCCAAGAGGGGGAGAGACGTGCTGAATAGACACAGGAAAATGGGAGAGAGAGGGAGACATGCGGAAGACCACGTTCCCCCAGGAAGCAGAATAAAGTGACTCTGACTATTGTCTCATGAAGACCACGTGTAAAGCCCTTGGGCAACGTGGGCTGGTTGAGAGAGAGATTGACACCGGCGATCCCGTGAGGAAGACAAAAGGTGGGCTGCCGAGGCGGGGCCACAGACGCACCAGAAGACACGCTAGAAATCCTGCGACAGCCTTTTGATAGCGACAGCCGGTGGTGGGGCTCGGGTGCGTCTTTTCCTTGCCTGGGATTGGCGACCCCACAACGGAAGAACGGCTTAGCAACAGGGGAGGCCACAGATGAGAGTCCATTCCCCAATGAGACTTCCGAAGAACTGAACTCCTACAGGTTGGAAAACCTGTCGGGTAACTGTTTCATCCCATCTCTCTCTCTCTTTCTAACAAAAGTGCACCAACACGACACCACAACGACGGCAGCTGGTGGAACTGCAGTGACCGCAAAAGACTTTTAGATATCCAGAAAACAATATATATCGACATTACCCCTAGACAACGATAGAGCTTATTTCTGATTGATTATTACTATACTTGTGCTTTAGATTGAGTTGTGACGACGTATATGATCTGAATGTTTTGTATTAACCATACGTTTGTGCCCCTTTATAAATAAAAACGTTTGAAAATAGTAGCATCAGGCTTCAGCGGACCTCTCTATCTTTGCTGATAAGTCACCCGGTTACTGGGGAACATAACACTTGGAAAACCATTTCGCTGAAACGACGCAGACTTGGAACACTGTCTCGCTGAACCGACGCAGACTGGGAGACCGTCTCGCTGAACCGACGCAGACTGGGAGACCGTTTCGCTGAACCGACGCAAACTGGGAGACAGTGTCGCTGAACCGACGCAGACTGGGAGACCGTTTCACTGAACCGACGCAGACTGGGAGACAGTCTCGCTGAACTGACGCAGACTGGAAGACAGTGTCACTGAACCGTCGCAGACTGGGAGACAGTTTCGCTGAACCGACACGGATAGGGAACACCGTTTCGCTGAAACGACGCAGACTGGGAGACAGTTTCGCTGAACCAACAGACAGGGAGACAGTTTCGCTGAACCGACGCAGACTGCGAGACCGTTTTGCTGAACTGATACAGACTGGGAGACTGTCTCGCTGAACCAACGCAGAGTGGGAGATCATCTCTCTGGACCAACGCAGACTGGGAGACCGTTTCACTGAACCGACGCAGACTGGGAGACCATCTCGCTGAACAGACGCAGACCGGGAACAAAGTTTCACTGAACCAACACAGACTGCTAGACAGTTTCGCTGAACCGACACAGACTGGGAGACAGTTTCGCTGAACCGACGCAGACTGGGAGACCATCTCGCTGAACAGACGCAGACCGGGAACAAAGTTTCACTGAACCAACACAGACTGCTAGACAGTTTCACTGAACCGACACAGACTGGGAGACAGTTTCGCTGAACCGACACAGACTGGGAGACCGTCTCGCTGAACAGACGCAGACCAGGAACAACATTTCACTGAACCGACACAGACTGGGAGACAGTTTAGCTGAACCGACACAGACTGGGAGACCGGTTCACTGAACCGACACAGACTGGGAGACCATCTCGCTGAACAGACACAGACTGGGAGACAGTTTTGCTGAACCAACGCAGACTGGGAGACCGTCTCACTAAACCGACGCAGACCGGGAACAACGTCTCACTGAACCAACGCAGACTGGGAGACCGTTTGGCTGAACCGACGCAGACTGGGAACTCCATTTTGCTGAACCGACACAGACTGGGAGACAGTTTTGCTGAACCAACGCAGACTGGGAGACCGTTTCATTGAACCGACACAGACTGGGAGACAGTTTTGCTGAACCAACGCAGACTGGGAAACCGTCTTGCTGAACCGACACAGACTGGGAGACAGTTTTGCTGAAACAACGCAGACTGGGAAACCGTCTTGCTGAACCGACACAGACCGGGAACAACGTTTCACTGAACCGACGCAGACTGGGAGACCGTTTCAGTGAACCGACGCAGACTGGGAGACCACCTCACTGAACTGACGCAGACTGGGAACACCGTCTCGCTGAACCGTCGCAGACCGGGAACACCGTTTCATTCAACCAACGCAGACTGGGAGACTGTTTCACTGAACCGACACATACTGGGAGACAGTTTCGCTGAACCGACGCAGACTGGGAGACGGTTTAACTGAACCGACACAGACTGGGAGACAGTTTCGCTGAACTGACGCAGACTGGGAGATTGTATCGCTGAACCAACGCGGTTAGGGAACACCGTTTCTCTGAACCGATGCAGTCTGGGCGACCGTCTGGCTGAACCGACGCAGACCGGGAACACCGTTTCACTGAACCAACGCAGACTGGGAGACCGTTTCACTGAACCGACGCAGACTGGGAGACCGTCTCGCTGAACAGACGCAGACCGGGAACAAAGTTTCACTGAACCAACACAGACTGCTAGACAGTTTCACTGAACCGACACAGACTGGGAGACAGTTTCGCTGAACCGACACAGACTGGGAGACCGTCTCGCTGAACAGACGCAGACCAGGAACAACGTTTCACTGAACCGACACAGACTGGGAGACAGTTTAGCTGAACCATCACAGACTGGGAGACCGGTTCACTGAACCGACACAGACTGGGAGACAGTCTCGCTGAACCGACGCAGACTGGGAGACCGTCTCGCTGAACCGACGCAGACTGGGAGACCGCCACGCTGAACCGACGCAGACTGGGAACACTGTCTCGCTGAAACGACGCAGACTAGGAGACCATCTCGCTGAATCGACGGAGACTGGGAACACCATCTCGCTGAACCGACGCAGACTGAGAACACCATCTCGCTGAACCGACGCAGACTGGGAACACCATCTCGCTGAACCGACACAGACTGGGAACACCGCCTCGATGAACCGACGCAGATGTGGAACACTGTTTCGCTGAACGGACGGAGACTGGGAGACCGTTTCACTGAACCGACACAGACTGGGAGACAGTTTCGCTGAACCGACGCAGACTGGGAGACCGTTTCGCTGAACAGACACAGACTGGGAGACAGGTTCGCTGAACCGACGCAGACTGAGAGTCCATCTCACTGAACCGACGCAGACTGGGAGACCGTGTTGCTGAACCAACGCAGACTGGGAGACCGTCTCGCTGAACCGACACAGACTGGGAGACAGTTTTGCTGAACCAACGCAGACTGGGAGACCGTCTCACTAAACCGACGCAGACCGGGAACAACGTCTCACTGAACCAACGCAGACTGGAGACCGTTTCATTGAACCGACACAGACTGGGAGACAGTTTTGCTGAAACAACGCAGACTAGGAAACCGTCTCGCTGAACCGACACAGACCGGGAACAAAGTTTCACTGAACCAACACAGACTGCTAGACAGTTTCACTGAACCGACACAGACTGGGAGACAGTTTCGCTGAACCGACACAGACTGGGAGACCGTCTCGCTGAACAGACGCAGACCAGGAACAACGTTTCACTGAACCGACACAGACTGGGAGACAGTTTAGCTGAACCATCACAGACTGGGAGACCGGTTCACTGAACCGACACAGACTGGGAGACAGTCTCGCTGAACCGACGCAGACTGGGAGACCGTCTCGCTGAACCGACGCAGACTGGGAGACCGCCACGCTGAACCGACGCAGACTGGGAACACTGTCTCGCTGAAACGACGCAGACTAGGAGACCATCTCGCTGAATCGACGGAGACTGGGAACACCATCTCGCTGAACCGACGCAAACTGAGAACACCATCTCGCTGAACCGACGCAGACTGGGAACACCATCTCGCTGAACCGACACAGACTGGGAACACCGCCTCGATGAACCGACGCAGATGTGGAACACTGTTTCGCTGAACGGACGGAGACTGGGAGACCGTTTCACTGAACCGACACAGACTGGGAGACAGTTTCGCTGAACCGACGCAGACTGGGAGACCGTTTCGCTGAACAGACACAGACTGGGAGACAGGTTCGCTGAACCGACGCAGACTGAGAGTCCATCTCACTGAACCGACGCAGACTGGGAGACCGTGTTGCTGAACCAACGCAGACTGGGAGACCGTCTCGCTGAACCGACACAGACTGGGAGACAGTTTTGCTGAACCAACGCAGACTGGGAGACCGTCTCACTAAACCGACGCAGACCGGGAACAACGTCTCACTGAACCAACGCAGACTGGAGACCGTTTCATTGAACCGACACAGACTGGGAGACAGTTTTGCTGAAACAACGCAGACTAGGAAACCGTCTCGCTGAACCGACACAGACCGGGAACAACGTTTCACTGAACCAACGCAGACTGGGAGACCGTTTCACTGAACCGACACAGACTGGGAGACAGTTTCGCTGAACCGACGCAGACTTGGAGACCGTCTCGCTGAACCGACCCAGACTGGGAGACCGTCTCGCTGAACCGACGCAGACTGGGAGACAGTCTCGCTGAATCGACGCAGACTGGAAGACACTTTCGCTGAACCGACGCATACTGGGAGACCGTCTCGCTGAATCGACACAGACTGGACGACAGTTTCGATGAACCGACGCAGACTGGGAGACCGTCTCGCTGAACTGACGCAGACTGGGAACATTGTTTCACTGAACCGACGCAGACTGGGAGACCGTATCGCTGAACCGACGCAGACTGGGAGACCGTTTCAGTGAACCGACGCAGACTGGGAGACCACCTCACTGAACTGACGCAGACTGGGAACACCGTCTCGCTGAACCGTCGCAGACCGGGAACACCGTTTCATTGAACCAACGCAGACAGGGAGACTGTTTCACTGAACCGACACATACTGGGAGACAGTTTCGCTGAACCGACGCAGACTGGGAGACGGTTTAACTGAACCGACACAGACTGGGAGACAGTTTTGCTGAACCGACGCAGACTGGGAGATTGTATCGCTGAACCAACGCGGTTAGGGAACACCGTTTCTCTGAACCGATGCAGTCTGGGCGACCGTCTGGCTGAACCGACGCAGACTGGGAACTCCATTTTGCTGAACCGACGCAGACTGGGAGACCGTCTCACTGAACCGACACAGACCTGGAGACAGTCTCGCTGAAGCGACGCAGACTAGCAAAACCGTCTCGCTGAACCGACACAGACTGGGAGACAGTTTCGCTAAACCGACGCAGACATGGAACACCGTTTCATTGAACCAATGCAGACTGGAAGACCGTTTCACTGAACCGACACAGACCTGGAGACAGTCTTGCTGATCCGACGCAGACTAGGAACACCGTCTCGCTGAACCGACGCAGACTGGGAACACTGTTTCACTGAACAGACGCAGACTGGGAGACAGTTTCGCTGAACCGACGTGGATAGGGAACACCGTTTTGCTGAACCGACGCAGACTGAGAACACTGTTTCACTGAACCGACACAGACTGGGAGACAGTTTCGCTGAACTGACGCAGACTGGGAGATTGTATCGCTGAACCAACGCGGTTAGGGAACACCGTTTCTCTGAACCGATGCAGTCTGGGCGACCGTCTGGCTGAACCGACGCAGACCGGGAACACCGTTTCACTGAACCGACGCAGACTGGGAGACCGTTTCACTGAACCGACGCAGACTGGGAGACCGTCTCGCTGAACAGACGCAGACCGGGAACAAAGTTTCACTGAACCAACACAGACTGCTAGACAGTTTCACTGAACCGACACAGACTGGGAGACAGTTTCGCTGAACCGACACAGACTGGGAGACCGTCTCGCTGAACAGACGCAGACCAGGAACAACGTTTCACTGAACCGACACAGACTGGGAGACAGTTTAGCTGAACCAACAGTCTGGGAGACCGGTTCACTGAACCGACACAGACTGGGAGACAGTCTCGCTGAACCGACGCAGACTGGGAGACCGTCTCGCTGAACCGACGCAGACTGGGAGACCGCCACGCTGAACCGACGCAGACTGGGAACACTGTCTCGCTGAAACGACGCAGACTAGGAGACCATCTCGCTGAATCGACGGAGACTGGGAACACCATCTCGCGGAACCGACGCAGACTGAGAACACCATCTCGCTGAACCGACGCAGACTGGGAACACCATCTCGCTGAACCGACACAGACTGGGAACACCGCCTCGATGAACCGACGCAGATGTGGAACACTGTTTCGCTGAACGGACGGAGACTGGGAGACCGTTTCACTGAACCGACACAGACTGGGAGACAGTTTCGCTGAACCGACGCAGACTGGGAGACCGTTTCGCTGAACAGACACAGACTGGGAGACAGGTTCGCTGAACCGACGCAGACTGAGAGTCCATCTCACTGAACCGACGCAGACTGGGAGACCGTGTTGCTGAACCAACGCAGACTGGGAGACCGTCTCGCTGAACCGACACAGACTGGGAGACAGTTTTGCTGAACCAACGCAGACTGGGAGACCGTCTCACTAAACCGACGCAGACCGGGAACAACGTCTCACTGAACCAACGCAGACTGGAGACCGTTTCATTGAACCGACACAGACTGGGAGACAGTTTTGCTGAAACAACGCAGACTAGGAAACCGTCTCGCTGAACCGACACAGACCGGGAACAACGTTTCACTGAACCAACGCAGACTGGGAGACCGTTTCACTGAACCGACACAGACTGGGAGACAGTTTCGCTGAACCGACGCAGACTTGGAGACCGTCTCGCTGAACCGACCCAGACTGGGAGACCGTCTCGCTGAACCGACGCAGACTGGGAGACAGTCTCGCTGAATCGACGCAGACTGGAAGACACTTTCGCTGAACCGACGCATACTGGGAGACCGTCTCGCTGAATCGACACAGACTGGGAGACAGTTTCGATGAACCGACGCAGACTGGGAGACCGTCTCGCTGAACTGACGCAGACTGGGAACATTGTTTCACTGAACCGACGCAGACTGGGAGACCGTATCGCTGAACCGACGCAGACTGGGAGACCGTTTCAGTGAACCGACGCAGACTGGGAGACCACCTCACTGAACTGACGCAGACTGGGAACACCGTCTCGCTGAACCGTCGCAGACCGGGAACACCGTTTCATTGAACCAACGCAGACTGGGAGACTGTTTCACTGAACCGACACATACTGGGAGACAGTTTCGCTGAACCGACGCAGACTGGGAGACGGTTTAACTGAACCGACACAGACTGGGAGACAGTTTTGCTGAACCGACGCAGACTGGGAGATTGTATCGCTGAACCAACGCGGTTAGGGAACACCGTTTCTCTGAACCGATGCAGTCTGGGCGACCGTCTGGCTGAACCGACGCAGACTGGGAACTCCATTTTGCTGAACCGACGCAGACTGGGAGACCGTCTCACTGAACCGACACAGACCTGGAGACAGTCTCGCTGAAGCGACGCAGACTAGCAAAACCGTCTCGCTGAACCGACACAGACTGGGAGACAGTTTCGCTAAACCGACGCAGACATGGAACACCGTTTCATTGAACCAATGCAGACTGGAAGACCGTTTCACTGAACCGACACAGACCTGGAGACAGTCTTGCTGATCCGACGCAGACTAGGAACACCGTCTCGCTGAACCGACGCAGACTGGGAACACTGTTTCACTGAACAGACGCAGACTGGGAGACAGTTTCGCTGAACCGACGTGGATAGGGAACACCGTTTTGCTGAACCGACGCAGACTGAGAACACTGTTTCACTGAACCGACACAGACTGGGAGACAGTTTCGCTGAACTGACGCAGACTGGGAGATTGTATCGCTGAACCAACGCGGTTAGGGAACGCCGTTTCTCTGAACCGATGCAGTCTGGGCGACCGTCTGGCTGAACCGACGCAGACCGGGAACACCGTTTCACTGAACCAACGCAGACTGGGAGACCGTTTCACTGAACCGACGCAGACTGGGAGACCGTCTCGCTGAACAGACGCAGACCGGGAACAAAGTTTCACTGAACCAACACAGACTGCTAGACAGTTTCACTGAACCGACACAGACTGGGAGACAGTTTCGCTGAACCGACACAGACTGGGAGACCGTCTCGCTGAACCAACAGACTGGGAGACCGGTTCACTGAACCGACACAGACTGGGAGACAGTCTCGCTCAACCGACGCAGACTGGGAGACCGTCTCGCTGAACCGACGCAGACTGGGAGACCGCCACGCTGAACCGACGCAGACTGGGAACACTGTCTCGCTGAAACGACGCAGACTAGGAACACTGTCTCGCTGAACCGATGCAGACTAGGAGACCATCTCGCTGAACCGACGCAGACTGAGAACACCATCTCGCTGAACCGACGCAGACTGGGAACACCATCTCGCTGAACCGACACAGACTGGGAACACCGCCTCGATGAACCGACGCAGATGTGGAACACTGTTTCGCTGAACGGACGGAGACTGGGAGACCGTTTCACTGAACCGACACAGACTGGGAGACAGTTTCGCTGAACCGACGCAGACTGGGAGACCGTTTCGCTGAACAGACACAGACTGGGAGACAGGTTCGCTGAACCGACGCAGACTGAGAGTCCATCTCACTGAACCGACGCAGACTGGGAGACCGTGTTGCTGAACCAACGCAGACTGGGAGACCGTCTCGCTGAACCGACACAGACTGGGAGACAGTTTTGCTGAACCAACGCAGACTGGGAGACCGTCTCACTAAACCGACGCAGACCGGGAACAACGTCTCACTGAACCAACGCAGACTGGAGAACGTTTCATTGAACCGACACAGACTGGGAGACAGTTTTGCTGAAACAAC
The DNA here is from genome assembly GCF_048418815.1 of Hemitrygon akajei. Classification (NCBI taxonomy): domain Eukaryota; kingdom Metazoa; phylum Chordata; class Chondrichthyes; order Myliobatiformes; family Dasyatidae; genus Hemitrygon; species Hemitrygon akajei. The sequence goes on from NW_027332096.1 coordinate 332,609, forward strand.
GCAGACTGGGAAACCGTCTCGCTGAACCGACACAGACCGGGAACAACGTTTCACTGAACCAACGCAGACTGGGAGACCGTTTCACTGAACCGACACAGACTGGGAGACAGTTTCGCTGAACCGACGCAGACTTGGAGACCGTCTCGCTGAACCGACCCAGACTGGGAGACCGTCTCGCTGAACCGACGCAGACTGGGAGACAGTCTCGCTGAATCGACGCAGACTGGAAGACACTTTCGCTGAACCGACGCATACTGGGAGACCGTCTCGCTGAATCGACACAGACTGGGAGACAGTTTCGATGAACCGACGCAGACTGGGAGACCGTCTCGCTGAACTGACGCAGACTGGGAACATTGTTTCACTGAACCGACGCAGACTGGGAGACCGTATCGCTGAACCGACGCAGACTGGGAGACCGTTTCAGTGAACCGACGCAGACTGGGAGACCACCTCACTGAACTGACGCAGACTGGGAACACCGTCTCGCTGAACCGTCGCAGACCGGGAACACCGTTTCATTGAACCAACGCAGACTGGGAGACTGTTTCACTGAACCGACACATACTGGGAGACAGTTTCGCTGAACCGACGCAGACTGGGAGACGGTTTAACTGAACCGACACAGACTGGGAGACAGTTTCGCTGAACTGACGCAGACTGGGAGATTGTATCGCTGAACCAACGCGGTTAGGGAACACCGTTTCTCTGAACCGATGCAGTCTGGGCGACAGTCTGGCTGAACCGACGCAGACTGGGAACTCCATTTTGCTGAACCGACGCAGACTGGGAGACCGTCTCACTGAACCGACACAGACCTGGAGACAGTCTCGCTGAAGCGACGCAGACTAGCAAAACCGTCTCGCTGAACCGACACAGACTGGGAGACAGTTTCGCTAAACCGACGCAGACATGGAACACCGTTTCATTGAACCAATGCAGACTGGAAGACCGTTTCACTGAACCGACACAGACCTGGAGACAGTCTTGCTGATCCGACGCAGACTAGGAACACCGTCTCGCTGAACCGACGCAGACTGGGAACACTGTTTCACTGAACAGACGCAGACTGGGAGACCGTTTAGCTGAACCAACGCAGACTGGGAGACAGTTTCGCTGAACCGACGCGGATAGGGAACACCGTTTTGCTGAACCGACGCAGACTGAGAACACTGTTTCACTGAACCGACACAGGCTGGGAGACAGTTTCGCTGAACCGACGCAGACTCGGAGACCGTTTCCCTGAACGGACACAGACTGGGAGACAGTTTTTCTGAACTGACGCAGACTGGGAGACCGTCTCGCTGAACCGACCCAGACTGGGAGACCGTCTCGCTGAACCGACGCAGACTGGAAGACAGTTTTGCTGAACCAACGCAGACTGGGAGACCGTTTCCCTGAACGGACACAGACTGGGAGACAGTTTTTCTGAACTGACGCAGACTGGGAGACCGTCTCGCTGAACCGACCCAGACTGGGAGACCGTCTCGCTGAACCGACGCAGACTGGAAGACAGTTTCGCTGAACCGACGCAGACTGGGAGACCGTCTCGCTGAACCGACACAGACTGGGAGACAGTTTCGCTAAACCGACGCAGACAGGGAACACCGTTTCATTGAACCAATGCAGACTGGGAGACCGTTTCACTGAACCGACACAGACCTGGAGACAGTCTTGCTGAACCGACGCAGACTAGGAACACCGTTTCATTGAACCAACGCAGACTGGGAGACCGTTTCACTGAACAGACACAGACTGGGAGACAGGTTCGCTGAACCGACGCAGACTGAGAGTCCATCTCACTGAACCGACGCAGACTGGGAGACCGTGTTGCTGAACCAACGCAGACTGGGAGACCGTCTCGCTGAACCGACACAGACTGGGAGACAGTTTTGCTGAACCAACGCAGACTGGGAGACCGTCTCACTAAACCGACGCAGACCGGGAACAACGTCTCACTGAACCAACGCAGACTGGAGAACGTTTCATTGAACCGACACAGACTGGGAGACAGTTTTGCTGAAACAACGCAGACTGGGAAACCGTCTCGCTGAACCGACACAGACCGGGAACAACGTTTCACTGAACCAACGCAGACTGGGAGACCGTTTCACTGAACCGACACAGACTGGGAGACAGTTTCGCTGAACCGACGCAGACTTGGAGACCGTCTCGCTGAACCGACCCAGACTGGGAGACCGTCTCGCTGAACCGACGCAGACTGGGAGACAGTCTCGCTGAATCGACGCAGACTGGAAGACACTTTCGCTGAACCGACGCATACTGGGAGACCGTCTCGCTGAATCGACACAGACTGGGAGACAGTTTCGATGAACCGACGCAGACTGGGAGACCGTCTCGCTGAACTGACGCAGACTGGGAACATTGTTTCACTGAACCGACGCAGACTGGGAGACCGTATCGCTGAACCGACGCAGACTGGGAGACCGTTTCAGTGAACCGACGCAGACTGGGAGACCACCTCACTGAACTGACGCAGACTGGGAACACCGTCTCGCTGAACCGTCGCAGACCGGGAACACCGTTTCATTGAACCAACGCAGACTGGGAGACTGTTTCACTGAACCGACACATACTGGGAGACAGTTTCGCTGAACCGACGCAGACTGGGAGACGGTTTAACTGAACCGACACAGACTGGGAGACAGTTTCGCTGAACCGACGCAGACTGGGAGATTGTATCGCTGAACCAACGCGGTTAGGGAACACCGTTTCTCTGAACCGATGCAGTCTGGGCGACAGTCTGGCTGAACCGACGCAGACTGGGAACTCCATTTTGCTGAACCGACGCAGACTGGGAGACCGTCTCACTGAACCGACACAGACCTGGAGACAGTCTCGCTGAAGCGACGCAGACTAGCAAAACCGTCTCGCTGAACCGACACAGACTGGGAGACAGTTTCGCTAAACCGACGCAGACATGGAACACCGTTTCATTGAACCAATGCAGACTGGAAGACCGTTTCACTGAACCGACACAGACCTGGAGACAGTCTTGCTGATCCGACGCAGACTAGGAACACCGTCTCGCTGAACCGACGCAGACTGGGAACACTGTTTCACTGAACAGACGCAGACTGGGAGACCGTTTAGCTGAACCAACGCAGACTGGGAGACAGTTTCGCTGAACCGACGCGGATAGGGAACACCGTTTTGCTGAACCGACGCAGACTGAGAACACTGTTTCACTGAACCGACACAGGCTGGGAGACAGTTTCGCTGAACCGACGCAGACTCGGAGACCGTTTCCCTGAACGGACACAGACTGGGAGACAGTTTTTCTGAACTGACGCAGACTGGGAGACCGTCTCGCTGAACCGACCCAGACTGGGAGACCGTCTCGCTGAACCGACGCAGACTGGAAGACAGTTTCGCTGAACCAACGCAGACTGGGAGACCGTTTCCCTGAACGGACACAGACTGGGAGACAGTTTTTCTGAACTGACGCAGTCTGGGAGACCGTCTCGCTGAACCGACCCAGACTGGGAGACCGTCTCGCTGAACCGACGCAGACTGGAAGACAGTTTCGCTGAACCGACGCAGACTGGGAGACCGTCTCGCTGAACCGACACAGACTGGGAGACAGTTTCGCTAAACCGACGCAGACAGGGAACACCGTTTCATTGAACCAATGCAGACTGGGAGACCGTTTCACTGAACCGACACAGACCTGGAGACAGTCTTGCTGAACCGACGCAGACTAGGAACACCGTTTCATTGAACCAACGCAGACTGGGAGACCGTTTCACTGAACCAACGCAGACTGGGAGACCGTCTCGCTGAACAGACGCAGACCGGGAACCAAGTTTCACTGAACCAACACAGACTGCTAGACAGTTTCACTGAACCGACACAGACTGGGAGACAGTTTCGCTGAACCTACGCAGACTGGGAGACCGTCTCGCTGAACAGACGCAGACCGGGAACAACGTTTCACTGAACCGACACAGACTGGGAGACAGTTTAGCTGAACCGACACAGACTGGGAGACCGGTTCACTGAACCGACACAGACTGGGAGACAGTCTCGCTGAACCGACGCAGACTGGGAAACCGTCTCGCTGAACCGACGCAGACTGGGAGACCGCCACGCTGAACCGACGCAGACTGGGAACACTGTCTCACTGAAACGACGCAGACTAGGAACACTGTCTCGCTGAACCGATGCAGACTAGGAGACCATCTCGCTGAACCGACACAGACTGGGAACACCATCTCGCTGAACCGACGCAGACTGAGAACACCATCTCGCTGAACCGATGCAGACTAGGAGACCATCTCGCTGAACCGACACAGACTGGGAACACCATCTCGCTGAACCGACGCAGACTGAGAACACCATCTCGCTGAACCGACGCAGACTGGGAACACCATCTCGCTGAACCGACACAGACTGGGAACACCGTCTCGATGAACCGACGCAGATGTGGAACACTGTTTCGCTGAACGGACGGAGACTGGGAGACCGTTTCACTGAACCGACACAGACTGGGAGACAGTTTTGCTGAACCAACGCAGACTGGGAGACCGTCTCACTAAACCGACACAGACCGGGAACGTTTCACTGAACCAACGCAGACTGCTAGACAGTTTCACTGAACCGACACAGACTGGGAGACAGTTTCGCTGAACCGACACAGACTGGGAGACCGTCTCGCTGAACAGACGCAGACCAGGAACAACGTTTCACTGAACCGACACAGACTGGGAGACAGTTTAGCTGAACCATCACAGACTGGGAGACCGGTTCACTGAACCGACACAGACTGGGAGACAGTCTCGCTGAACCGACGCAGACTGGGAGACCGTCTCGCTGAACCGACGCAGACTGGGAGACCGCCACGCTGAACCGACGCAGACTGGGAACACTGTCTCGCTGAAACGACGCAGACTAGGAGACCATCTCGCTGAATCGACGGAGACTGGGAACACCATCTCGCTGAACCGACGCAGACTGAGAACACCATCTCGCTGAACCGACGCAGACTGGGAACACCATCTCGCTGAACCGACACAGACTGGGAACACCGCCTCGATGAACCGACGCAGATGTGGAACACTGTTTCGCTGAACGGACGGAGACTGGGAGACCGTTTCACTGAACCGACACAGACTGGGAGACAGTTTCGCTGAACCGACGCAGACTGGGAGACCGTTTCGCTGAACAGACACAGACTGGGAGACAGGTTCGCTGAACCGACGCAGACTGAGAGTCCATCTCACTGAACCGACGCAGACTGGGAGACCGTGTTGCTGAACCAACGCAGACTGGGAGACCGTCTCGCTGAACCGACACAGACTGGGAGACAGTTTTGCTGAACCAACGCAGACTGGGAGACCGTCTCACTAAACCGACGCAGACCGGGAACAACGTCTCGCTGAACCAACGCAGACTGGAGACCGTTTCATTGAACCGACACAGACTGGGAGACAGTTTTGCTGAAACAACGCAGACTAGGAAACCGTCTCGCTGAACCGACACAGACCGGGAACAACGTTTCACTGAACCAACGCAGACTGGGAGACCGTTTCACTGAACCGACACAGACTGGGAGACAGTTTCGCTGAACCGACGCAGACTTGGAGACCGTCTCGCTGAACCGACCCAGACTGGGAGACCGTCTCGCTGAACCGACGCAGACTGGGAGACAGTCTCGCTGAATCGATGCAGACTGGAAGACACTTTCGCTGAACCGACGCATACTGGGAGACCGTCTCGCTGAATCGACACAGACTGGGAGACAGTTTCGATGAACCGACGCAGACTGGGAGACCGTCTCGCTGAACTGACGCAGACTGGGAACATTGTTTCACTGAACCGACGCAGACTGGGAGACCGTATCGCTGAACCGACGCAGACTGGGAGACCGTTTCAGTGAACCGACGCAGACTGGGAGACCACCTCACTGAACTGACGCAGACTGGGAACACCGTCTCGCTGAACCGTCGCAGACCGGGAACACCGTTTCATTGAACCAACGCAGACTGGGAGACTGTTTCACTGAACCGACACATACTGGGAGACAGTTTCGCTGAACCGACGCAGACTGGGAGACGGTTTAACTGAACCGACACAGACTGGGAGACAGTTTCGCTGAACCGACGCAGACTGGGAGATTGTATCGCTGAACCAACGCGGTTAGGGAACACCGTTTCTCTGAACCGATGCAGTCTGGGCGACCGTCTGGCTGAACCGACGCAGACTGGGAACTCCATTTTGCTGAACCGACGCAGACTGGGAGACCGTCTCACTGAACCGACACAGACCTGGAGACAGTCTCGCTGAAGCGACGCAGACTAGCAAAACCGTCTCGCTGAACCGACACAGACTGGGAGACAGTTTCGCTAAACCGACGCAGACATGGAACACCGTTTCATTGAACCAATGCAGACTGGAAGACCGTTTCACTGAACCGACACAGACCTGGAGACAGTCTTGCTGATCCGACGCAGACTAGGAACACCGTCTCGCTGAACCGACGCAGACTGGGAACACTGTTTCACTGAACAGACGCAGACTGGGAGACAGTTTCGCTGAACCGACGTGGATAGGGAACACCGTTTTGCTGAACCGACGCAGACTGAGAACACTGTTTCACTGAACCGACACAGACTGGGAGACAGTTTCGCTGAACTGACGCAGACTGGGAGATTGTATCGCTGAACCAACGCGGTTAGGGAACACCGTTTCTCTGAACCGATGCAGTCTGGGCGACCGTCTGGCTGAACCGACGCAGACCGGGAACACCGTTTCACTGAACCAACGCAGACTGGGAGACCGTTTCACTGAACCGACGCAGACTGGGAGACCGTCTCGCTGAACAGACGCAGACCGGGAACAAAGTTTCACTGAACCAACACAGACTGCTAGACAGTTTCACTGAACCGACACAGACTGGGAGACAGTTTTGCTGAACCGACACAGACTGGGAGACCGTCTCGCTGAACAGACGCAGACCAGGAACAACGTTTCACTGAACCGACACAGACTGGGAGACAGTTTAGCTGAACCAACACAGACTGGGAGACCGGTTCACTGAACCGACACAGACTGGGAGACAGTCTCGCTGAACCGACGCAGACTGGGAGACCGTCTCGCTGAACCGACGCAGACTGGGAGACCGCCACGCTGAACCGACGCAGACTGGGAACACTGTCTCGCTGAAACGACGCAGACTAGGAACACTGTCTCGCTGAACCGATGCAGACTAGGAGACCATCTCGCTGAATCGACGGAGACTGGGAACACCATCTCGCTGAACCGACGCAGACTGAGAACACCATCTCGCTGAACCGACGCAGACTGGGAACACCATCTCGCTGAACCGACACAGACTGGGAACACCGCCTCGATGAACCGACGCAGATGTGGAACACTGTTTCGCTGAACGGACGGAGACTGGGAGACCGTTTCACTGAACCGACACAGACTGGGAGACAGTTTCGCTGAACCGACGCAGACTGGGAGACCGTTTCGCTGAACAGACACAGACTGGGAGACAGGTTCGCTGAACCGACGCAGACTGAGAGTCCATCTCACTGAACCGACGCAGACTGGGAGACCGTGTTGCTGAACCAACGCAGACTGGGAGACCGTCTCGCTGAACCGACACAGACTGGGAGACAGTTTTGCTGAACCAACGCAGACTGGGAGACCGTCTCACTAAACCGACGCAGACCGGGAACAACGTCTCACTGAACCAACGCAGACTGGGAGACCGTTTCACTGAACCGACACAGACTGGGAGACAGTTTCGCTGAACCGACGCAGACTTGGAGACCGTCTCGCTGAACCGACCCAGACTGGGAGACCGTCTCGCTGAATCGACGCAGACTGGAAGACACTTTCGCTGAACCGACGCATACTGGGAGACCGTCTCGCTGAATCGACAAAGACTGGGAGACAGTTTCGATGAACCGACGCAGACTGGGAGACCGTCTCGCTGAACTGACGCAGACTGGGAACATTGTTTCACTGAACCGACGCAGACTGGGAGACTGTATCGCTGAACCGACGCAGACTGGGAGACCGTTTCAGTGAACCGACGCAGACTGGGAGACCACCTCACTGAACTGACGCAGACTGGGAACACCGTCTCGCTGAACCGTCGCAGACCGGGAACACCGTTTCATTGAACCAACGCAGACTGGGAGACTGTTTCACTGAACCGACACATACTGGGAGACAGTTTCGCTGAACCGACGCAGACTGGGAGACGGTTTAACTGAACCGACACAGACTGGGAGACAGTTTCGCTGAACCGACGCAGACTGGGAGATTGTATCGCTGAACCAACGCGGTTAGGGAACACCGTTTCTCTGAACCGATGCAGTCTGGGCGACCGTCTGGCTGAACCGACGCAGACTGGGAACTCCATTTTGCTGAACCGACGCAGACTGGGAGACCGTCTCACTGAACCGACGCAGACCTGGAGACAGTCTCGCTGAAGCGACGCAGACTAGCAAAACCGTCTCGCTGAACCGACACAGACTGGGAGACAGTTTCGCTAAACCGACGCAGACATGGAACACCGTTTCATTGAACCAATGCAGACTGGAAGACCGTTTCACTGAACCGACACAGACCTGGAGACAGTCTTGCTGATCCGACGCAGACTAGGAACACCGTCTCGCTGAACCGACGCAGACTGGGAACACTGTTTCACTGAACAGACGCAGACTGGGAGACCGTTTCGCTGAACCAACGCAGACTGGGAGACAGTTTCGCTGAACCGACGCGGATAGGGAACACCGTTTTGCTGAACCGACGCAGACTGAGAACACTGTTTCACTGAACCGACACAGGCTGGGAGACAGTTTCGCTGAACCGACGCAGACTCGGAGACCGTTTCCCTGAACGGACACAGACTGGGAGACAGTTTTTCTGAACTGACGCAGACTGGGAGACCGTCTCGCTGAACCGACCCAGACTGGGAGACCGTCTCGCTGAACCGACGCAGACTGGAAGACAGTTTCGCTGAACCGACGCAGACTGGGAGACCGTTTCACTGAACCGACACAGACTGGGAGACAGTTTTGCTGAACCAACGCAGACTGTTAGACTGTCTCACTAAACCGACACAGACCGGGAACGTTTCACTGAACCAACGCAGACTGCTAGACAGTTTCACTGAACCGACACAGACTGGGAGACAGTTTCGCTGAACCGACACAGACTGGGAGACCGTCTCGCTGAACAGACGCAGACCAGGAACAACGTTTCACTGAACCGACACAGACTGGGAGACAGTTTAGCTGAACCATCACAGACTGGGAGACCGGTTCACTGAACCGACACAGACTGGGAGACAGTCTCGCTGAACCGACGCAGACTGGGAGACCGTCTCGCTGAACCGACGCAGACTGGGAGACCGCCACGCTGAACCGACGCAGACTGGGAACACTGTCTCGCTGAAACGACGCAGACTAGGAGACCATCTCGCTGAATCGACGGAGACTGGGAACACCATCTCGCTGAACCGACGCAGACTGAGAACACCATCTCGCTGAACCGACGCAGACTGGGAACACCATCTCGCTGAACCGACACAGACTGGGAACACCGCCTCGATGAACCGACGCAGATGTGGAACACTGTTTCGCTGAACGGACGGAGACTGGGAGACCGTTTCACTGAACCGACACAGACTGGGAGACAGTTTCGCTGAACCGACGCAGACTGGGAGACCGTTTCGCTGAACAGACACAGACTGGGAGACAGGTTCGCTGAACCGACGCAGACTGAGAGTCCATCTCACTGAACCGACGCAGACTGGGAGACCGTGTTGCTGAACCAACGCAGACTGGGAGACCGTCTCGCTGAACCGACACAGACTGGGAGACAGTTTTGCTGAACCAACGCAGACTGGGAGACCGTCTCACTAAACCGACGCAGACCGGGAACAACGTCTCGCTGAACCAACGCAGACTGGAGACCGTTTCATTGAACCGACACAGACTGGGAGACAGTTTTGCTGAAACAACGCAGACTAGGAAACCGTCTCGCTGAACCGACACAGACCGGGAACAACGTTTCACTGAACCAACGCAGACTGGGAGACCGTTTCACTGAACCGACACAGACTGGGAGACAGTTTCGCTGAACCGACGCAGACTTGGAGACCGTCTCGCTGAACCGACCCAGACTGGGAGACCGTCTCGCTGAACCGACGCAGACTGGGAGACAGTCTCGCTGAATCGACGCAGACTGGAAGACACTTTCGCTGAACCGACGCATACTGGGAGACCGTCTCGCTGAATCGACACAGACTGGGAGACAGTTTCGATGAACCGACGCAGACTGGGAGACCGTCTCGCTGAACTGACGCAGACTGGGAACATTGTTTCACTGAACCGACGCAGACTGGGAGACCGTATCGCTGAACCGACGCAGACTGGGAGACCGTTTCAGTGAACCGACGCAGACTGGGAGACCACCTCACTGAACTGACGCAGACTGGGAACACCGTCTCGCTGAACCGTCGCAGACCGGGAACACCGTTTCATTGAACCAACGCAGACTGGGAGACTGTTTCACTGAACCGACACATACTGGGAGACAGTTTCGCTGAACCGACGCAGACTGGGAGACGGTTTAACTGAACCGACACAGACTGGGAGACAGTTTCGCTGAACCGACGCAGACTGGGAGATTGTATCGCTGAACCAACGCGGTTAGGGAACACCGTTTCTCTGAACCGATGCAGTCTGGGCGACCGTCTGGCTGAACCGACGCAGACTGGGAACTCCATTTTGCTGAACCGACGCAGACTGGGAGACCGTCTCACTGAACCGACACAGACCTGGAGACAGTCTCGCTGAAGCGACGCAGACTAGCAAAACCGTCTCGCTGAACCGACACAGACTGGGAGACAGTTTCGCTAAACCGACGCAGACATGGAACACCGTTTCATTGAACCAATGCAGACTGGAAGACCGTTTCACTGAACCGACACAGACCTGGAGACAGTCTTGCTGATCCGACGCAGACTAGGAACACCGTCTCGCTGAACCGACGCAGACTGGGAACACTGTTTCACTGAACAGACGCAGACTGGGAGACAGTTTCGCTGAACCGACGTGGATAGGGAACACCGTTTTGCTGAACCGACGCAGACTGAGAACACTGTTTCACTGAACCGACACAGACTGGGAGACAGTTTCGCTGAACTGACGCAGACTGGGAGATTGTATCGCTGAACCAACGCGGTTAGGGAACACCGTTTCTCTGAACCGATGCAGTCTGGGCGACCGTCTGGCGGAACCGACGCAGACCGGGAACACCGTTTCACTGAACCAACGCAGACTGGGAGACCGTTTCACTGAACCGACGCAGACTGGGAGACCGTCTCGCTGAACAGACGCAGACCGGGAACAAAGTTTCACTGAACCAACACAGACTGCTAGACAGTTTCACTGAACCGACACAGACTGGGAGACAGTTTCGCTGAACCGACACAGACTGGGAGACCGTCTCGCTGAACAGACGCAGACCAGGAACAACGTTTCACTGAACCGACACAGACTGGGAGACAGTTTAGCTGAACCAACACAGACTGGGAGACCGGTTCACTGAACCGACACAGACTGGGAGACAGTCTCGCTGAACCGACGCAGACTGGGAGACCGTCTCGCTGAACCGACGCAGACTGGGAGACCGCCACGCTGAACCGACGCAGACTGGGAACACTGTCTCGCTGAAACGACGCAGACTAGGAACACTGTCTCGCTGAACCGATGCAGACTAGGAGACCATCTCGCTGAATCGACGGAGACTGGGAACACCATCTCGCTGAACCGACGCAGACTGAGAACACCATCTCGCTGAACCGACGCAGACTGGGAACACCATCTCGCTGAACCGACACAGACTGGGAACACCGCCTCGATGAACCGACGCAGATGTGGAACACTGTTTCGCTGAACGGACGGAGACTGGGAGACCGTTTCACTGAACCGACACAGACTGGGAGACAGTTTCGCTGAACCGACGCAGACTGGGAGACCGTTTCGCTGAACAGACACAGACTGGGAGACAGGTTCGCTGAACCGACGCAGACTGAGAGTCCATCTCACTGAACCGACGCAGACTGGGAGACCGTGTTGCTGAACCAACGCAGACTGGGAGACCGTCTCGCTGAACCGACACAGACTGGGAGACAGTTTTGCTGAACCAACGCAGACTGGGAGACCGTCTCACTAAACCGACGCAGACCGGGAACAACGTCTCACTGAACCAACGCAGACTGGGAGACCGTTTCACTGAACCGACACAGACTGGGAGACAGTTTCGCTGAACCGACGCAGACTTGGAGACCGTCTCGCTGAACCGACCCAGACTGGGAGACCGTCTCGCTGAATCGACGCAGACTGGAAGACACTTTCGCTGAACCGACGCATACTGGGAGACCGTCTCGCTGAATCGACAAAGACTGGGAGACAGTTTCGATGAACCGACGCAGACTGGGAGACCGTCTCGCTGAACTGACGCAGACTGGGAACATTGTTTCACTGAACCGACGCAGACTGGGAGACCGTATCGCTGAACCGACGCAGACTGGGAGACCGTTTCAGTGAACCGACGCAGACTGGGAGACCACCTCACTGAACTGACGCAGACTGGGAACACCGTCTCGCTGAACCGTCGCAGACCGGGAACACCGTTTCATTGAACCAACGCAGACTGGGAGACTGTTTCACTGAACCGACACATACTGGGAGACAGTTTCGCTGAACCGACGCAGACTGGGAGACGGTTTAACTGAACCGACACAGACTGGGAGACAGTTTCGCTGAACCGACGCAGACTGGGAGATTGTATCGCTGAACCAACGCGGTTAGGGAACACCGTTTCTCTGAACCGATGCAGTCTGGGCGACCGTCTGGCTGAACCGACGCAGACTGGGAACTCCATTTTGCTGAACCGACGCAGACTGGGAGACCGTCTCACTGAACCGACGCAGACCTGGAGACAGTCTCGCTGAAGCGACGCAGACTAGCAAAACCGTCTCGCTGAACCGACACAGACTGGGAGACAGTTTCGCTAAACCGACGCAGACATGGAACACCGTTTCATTGAACCAATGCAGACTGGAAGACCGTTTCACTGAACCGACACAGACCTGGAGACAGTCTTGCTGATCCGACGCAGACTAGGAACACCGTCTCGCTGAACCGACGCAGACTGGGAACACTGTTTCACTGAACAGACGCAGACTGGGAGACCGTTTCGCTGAACCAACGCAGACTGGGAGACAGTTTCGCTGAACCGACGCGGATAGGGAACACCGTTTTGCTGAACCGACGCAGACTGAGAACACTGTTTCACTGAACCGACACAGGCTGGGAGACAGTTTCGCTGAACCGACGCAGACTCGGAGACCGTTTCCCTGAACGGACACAGACTGGGAGACAGTTTTTCTGAACTGACGCAGACTGGGAGACCGTCTCGCTGAACCGACCCAGACTGGGAGACCGTCTCGCTGAACCGACGCAGACTGGAAGACAGTTTCGCTGAACCGACGCAGACTGGGAGACCGTTTCCCTGAACGGACACAGACTGGGAGACAGTTTTTCTGAACTGACGCAGACTGGGAGACCGTCTCGCTGAACCGACCCAGACTGGGAGACCGTCTCGCTGAACCGACGCAGACTGGAAGACAGTTTCGCTGAACCGACGCAGATGGGAGACCGTCTCGCTGAACCGACACAGACTGGGAGACAGTTTCGCTAAACCGACGCAGACAGGGAACACCGTTTCATTGAACCAATGCAGACTGGGAGACCGTTTCACTGAACCGACACAGACCTGGAGACAGTCTTGCTGAACCGACGCAGACTAGGAACACCGTTTCACTGAACCAACGCAGACTGGGAGACCGTTTCACTGAACCAACGCAGACTGGGAGACCGTCTCGCTGAACAGGCGCAGACCGGGAACAAAGTTTCACTGAACCAACACAGACTGCTAGACAGTTTCACTGAACCGACACAGACTGGGAGACAGTTTCGCTGAACCTACGCAGACTGGGAGACCGTCTCGCTGAACAGACGCAGACCGGGAACAACGTTTCACTGAACCGACACAGACTGGGAGACAGTTTAGCTGAACCGACACAGACTGGGAGACCGGTTCACTGAACCGACACAGACTGGGAGACCGCCACGCTGAACCGACGCAGACTGGGAACACTGTCTCACTGAAACGACGCAGACTAGGAACACTGTCTCGCTGAACCGATGCAGACTAGGAGACCATCTCGCTGAACCGACACAGACTGGGAACACCATCTCGCTGAACCGACGCAGACTGAGAACACCATCTCGCTGAACCGATGCAGACTAGGAGACCATCTCGCTGAACCGACACAGACTGGGAACACCATCTCGCTGAACCGACGCAGACTGAGAACACCATCTCGCTGAACCGACGCAGACTGGGAACACCATCTCGCTGAACCGACACAGGCTGGGAACACCGTCTCGATGAACCGACGCAGATGTGGAACACTGTTTCGCTGAACGGACGGAGACTGGGAGACCGTTTCACTGAACCGACACAGACTGGGAGACAGTTTTGCTGAACCAACGCAGACTGGGAGACCGTCTCACTAAACCGACACAGACCGGGAACGTTTCACTGAACCAACGCAGACTGGGAGACCGTTTCACTGAACCGACACAGACTGGGAGACAGTTTCGCTGAACCGACGCAGACTTGGAGACCGTCTCGCTGAACCGACCCAGACTGGGAGACCGTCTCGCTGAACCGACGCAGACTGGGAGACAGTCTCGCTGAATCGACGCAGACTGGAAGACACTTTCGCTGAACCGACGCATACTGGGAGACCGTCTCGCTGAATCGACACAGACTGGGAGACAGTTTCGATGAACCGACGCAGACTGGGAGACCGTCTCGCTGAACTGACGCAGACTGGGAACATTGTTTCACTGAACCGACGCAGACTGGGAGACCGTATCGCTGAACCGACGCAGACTGGGAGACCGTTTCAGTGAACCGACGCAGACTGGGAGACCACCTCACTGAACTGACGCAGACTGGGAACACCGTCTCGCTGAACCGTCGCAGACCGGGAACACCGTTTCATTGAACCAACGCAGACTGGGAGACTGTTTCACTGAACCGACACATACTGGGAGACAGTTTCGCTGAACCGACGCAGACTGGGAGACGGTTTAACTGAACTGACACAGACTGGGAGACAGTTTCGCTGAACCGACGCAGACTGGGAGATTGTATCGCTGAACCAACGCGGTTAGGGAACACCGTTTCTCTGAACCGATGCAGTCTGGGCGACCGTCTGGCTGAACCGACGCAGACCGGGAACACCGTTTCACTGAACCGACACAGACTGGGAGACAGTTTTGCTGAACCAACGCAGACTGGGAGACCGCCTCACTAAACCGACGCAGACCGGGAACAACGTCTCACTGAACCAACGCAGACTGGGAGACCGTTTCATTGAACCGACACAGACTGGGAGACAGTTTTGCTGAACCAACGCAGACTGGGAAACCGTCTTGCTGAACCGACACAGACCGGGAACAACGTTTCACTGAACCAATGCAGACTGGGAGACCGTTTCACTGAACCGACACAGACTGGGAGACCGTCTCGCTGAACCGACCCAGACTGGGAGACCGTCTCGCTGAACCGACGCAGACTGGGAGACCACCTCACTGAACTGACGCAGACTGGGAACACCGTCTGGCCGAACCGTCGCAGACCGGGAACACCGTTTCATTGAACCAACGCAGACTGGGAGACTGTTTCACTGAACCGACACATACTGGGAGACAGTTTCGCTGAACCGACGCAGACTGGGAGACGGTTTAACTGAACCGACACAGACTGGGAGACAGTTTCGCTGAACCGACGCAGACTGGGAGATTGTATCGCTGAACCAACGCGGTTAGGGAACACCGTTTCTCTGAACCGATGCAGTCTGGGCGACCGTCTGGCTGAACCGACGCAGACCGGGAACACCGTTTCACTGAACCAACGCAGACTGGGAGACCGTTTCACTGAACCGACGCAGACTGGGAGACCGTCTCGCTGAACAGACGCAGACCGGGAACAAAGTTTCACTGAACCAACACAGACTGCTAGACAGTTTCACTGAACCGACACAGACTGGGAGACAGTTTCGCTGAACCGACACAGACTGGGAGACCGTCTCGCTGAACAGACGCAGACCAGGAACAACGTTTCACTGAACCGACACAGACTGGGAGACAGTTTAGCTGAACCAACACAGACTGGGAGACCGGTTCACTGAACCGACACAGACTGGGAGACAGTCTCGCTGAACCGACGCAGACTGGGAGACCGTCTCGCTGAACCGACGCAGACTGGGAGACCGCCACGCTGAACCGACGCAGACTGGGAACACTGTCTCGCTGAAACGACGCAGACTAGGAACACTGTCTCGCTGAACCGATGCAGACTAGGAGACCATCTCGCTGAATCGACGCAGACTGGGAACACCATCTCGCTGAACCGACGCAGACTGAGAACACCATCTCGCTGAACCGACGCAGACTGGGAACACCATCTCGCTGAACCGACACAGTCTGGGAACACCGCCTCGATGAACCGACGCAGATGTGGAACACTGTTTCGCTGAACGGACGCAGACTGGGAGACCGTTTCACTGAACCGACACAGACTGGGAGACAGTTTCGCTGAACCGACGCAGACTGGGAGACCGTTTCGCTGAACAGACACAGACTGGGAGACAGGTTCGCTGAACCGACGCAGACTGAGAGTCCATCTCACTGAACCGACGCAGACTGGGAGACCGTGTTGCTGAACCAACGCAGACTGGGAGACCGTCTCGCTGAACCGACACAGACTGGGAGACAGTTTTGCTGAACCAACGCAGACTGGGAGACCGTCTCACTAAACCGACGCAGACCGGGAACAACGTCTCACTGAACCAACGCAGACTGGAGACCGTTTCATTGAACCGACACAGACTGGGAGACAGTTTTGCTGAAACAACGCAGACTGGGAAACCGTCTCGCTGAACCGACACAGACCGGGAACAACGTTTCACTGAACCAACGCAGACTGGGAGACCGTTTCACTGAACCGACACAGACTGGGAGACAGTTTCGCTGAACCGACGCAGACTTGGAGACCGTCTCGCTGAACCGACCCAGACTGGGAGACCGTCTCGCTGAACTGACGCAGACTGGGAGACAGTCTCGCTGAATCGACGCAGAATGGAAGACACTTTCGCTGAACCGACGCATACTGGGAGACCGTCTCGCTGAATCGACACAGACTGTGAGACAGTTTCGATGAACCGATGCAGACTGGGAGACCGTCTCGCTGAACTGACGCAGACTGGGAACATTGTTTCACTGAACCGACGCAGACTGGGAGACCGTATCGCTGAACCGACGCAGACTGGGAGACCGTTTCAGTGAACCGACGCAGACTGGGAGACCACCTCACTGAACTGAAGCACACTGGGAACACCGTCTCGCTGAACCGTCGCAGACCGGGAACACCGTTTCATTGAACCAACGCAGACTGGGAGACTGTTTCACTGAACCGACACATACTGGGAGACAGTTTCGCTGAACCGACGCAGACTGGGAGACGGTTTAACTGAACCGACACAGACTGGGAGACAGTTTCGCTGAACCGACGCAGACTGGGAGATTGTATCGCTGAACCAACGCGGTTAGGGAACACCGTTTCTCTGAACCGATGCAGTCTGGGCGACCGTCTGGCTGAACCGACGCAGACTGGGAACTCCATTTTGCTGAACCGACGCAGACTGGGAGACCGTCTCAGTGAACCGACACAGACCTGGAGACAGTCTCGCTGAAGCGACGCAGACTAGCAAAACCGTCTCACTGAACCGACGCAGACTGGGAGACCGTCTCGCTGAACAGACCCAGACTGGGAGACAGTTTCGCTGAACCGACGCAGACTGGGAGACCACCTCACTGAACTGACGCAGACTGGGAACACCGTCTCGCTGAACCGTCGCAGACCGGGAACACCGTTTCATTGAACCAACGCAGACTGGGAGACTGTTTCACTGAACCGACACATACTGGGAGACAGTTTCGCTGAACCGACGCAGACTGGGAGACGGTTTAACTGAACCGACACAGACAGGGAGACAGTTTCGCTGAACCGACGCAGACTGGGAGATTGTATCGCCGAACCAACGCGGTTAGGGAACACCGTTTCTCTGAACCGATGCAGTCTGGGCGACCGTCTGGCTGAACCGACGCAGACCGGGAACACCGTTTCACTGAACCAACGCAGACTGGGAGACCGTTTCACTGAACCGACGCAGACTGGGAGACCGTCTCGCTGAACAGACGCAGACCGGGAACAAAGTTTCACTGAACCAACACAGACTGCTAGACAGTTTCACTGAACCGACACAGACTGGGAGACAGTTTCGCTGAACCGACACAGACTGGGAGACCGTCTCGCTGAACAGACGCAGACCAGGAACAACGTTTCACTGAACCGACACAGACTGGGAGACAGTTTAGCTGAACCAACACAGACTGGGAGACCGGTTCACTGAACCGACACAGACTGGGAGACAGTCTCGCTGAACCGACGCAGACTGGGAGACCGTCTCGCTGAACCGACGCAGACTGGGAGACCGCCACGCTGAACCGACGCAGACTGGGAACACTGTCTCGCTGAAACGACGCAGACTAGGAACACTGTCTCGCTGAACCGATGCAGACTAGGAGACCATCTTGCTGAATCGACGGAGACTGGGAACACCATCTCGCTGAACCGACGCAGACTGAGAACACCATCTCTCTGAACCGACGCAGACTGGGAACACCATCTCGCTGAACCGACACAGACTGGGAACACCGCCTCGATGAACCGACGCAGATGTGGAACACTGTTTCGCTGAACGGACGGAGACTGGGAGACCGTTTCACTGAACCGACACAGACTGGGAGACAGTTTCGCTGAACTGACGCAGACTGGGAGACCGTTTCGCTGAACAGACACAGACTGGGAGACAGGTTCGCTGAACCGACGCAGACTGAGAGTCCATCTCACTGAACCGACGCAGACTGGGAGACCGTGTTGCTGAACCAACGCAGACTGGGAGACCGTCTCGCTGAACCGACACAGACTGGGAGACAGTTTTGCTGAACCAACGCAGACTGGGAGACCGTCTCACTAAACCGACGCAGACCGGGAACAACGTCTCACTGAACCAACGCAGACTGGAGACCGTTTCATTGAACCGACACAGACTGGGAGACAGTTTTGCTGAAACAACGCAGACTGGGAAACCGTCTCGCTGAACCGACACAGACCGGGAACAACGTTTCACTGAACCAACGCAGACTGGGAGACCGTTTCACTGAACCGACACAGACTGGGAGACAGTTTCGCTGAACCGACGCAGACTGGGAGATTGTATCGCTGAACCAACGCGGTTAGGGAACACAGTTTCTCTGAACCGATGCAGTCTGGGCGACCGTCTGGCTGAACCGACGCAGACTGGGAGACCGTTTCATTGAACCGACACAGACTGGGAGACAGTTTTGCTGAACCAACGCAGACTGGGAAACCGTCTCGCTGAACCGACACAGACCGGGAACAACGTTTCACTGAACCAACGCAGACTGGGAGACCGTTTCACTGAACCGACACAGACTGGGAGACAGTTTCGCTGAACCGACGCAGACTTGGAGACCGTCTCACTAAACCGACGCAGACCGGGAACAACGTCTCACTGAACCAACGCAGACTGGGAGACCGTTTCATTGAACCGACACAGACTGGGAGACAGTTTTGCTGAACCAACGCAGACTGGGAAACCGTCTTGCTGAACCGACACAGACCGGGAACAACGTTTCACTGAACCAACGCAGACTGGGAGACCGTTTCACTGAACCGACACAGACTGGGAGACAGTTTCGCTGAACCGACGCAGACTTGGAGACCGTCTCGCTGAACCGACCCAGACTGGGAGACCGTCTCGCTGAACCGACGCAGACTGGGAGACCACCTCACTGAACTGACGCAGACTGGGAACACCGTCTCGCTGAACCGTCGCAGACCGGGAACACCATTTCATTGAACCAACGCAGACTGGGTGACTGTTTCACTGAACCGACACAGACTGGGAGACAGTTTCGCTGAACTGACACAGACTGGGAGACCGTCTCGCTGAACAGACGCAGACCAGGAACAACGTTTCACTGAACCGACACAGACTGGGAGACAGTTTAGCTGAACCAACACAGACTGGGAGACCGGTTCACTGAACCGACACAGACTGGGAGACAGTCTCGCTGAACCGACGCAGACTGGGAGACCGTCTCGCTGAACCGACGCAGACTGGGAGACCGCCACGCTGAACCGACGCAGACTGGGAACACTGTCTCGCTGAAACGACGCAGACTAGGAACACTATCTCGCTGAACCGATGCAGACTAGGAGACCATCTCGCTGAATCGACGGAGACTGGGAACACCATCTCGCTGAACCGACGCAGACTGAGAACACCATCTCGCTGAACCGACGCAGACTGGGAACACCATCTCGCTGAACCGACACAGACTGGGAACACCGCCTCGATGAACCGACGCAGATGTGGAACACTGTTTCGCTGAACGGACGGAGACTGGGAGACCGTTTCGCTGAACCGACACAGACTGGGAGACAGTTTCGCTGAACCGACGCAGACTGGGAGACCGTTTCGCTGAACAGACACAGACTGGGAGACAGGTTCGCTGAACCGACGCAGACTGAGAGTCCAACTCACTGAACCGACGCAGACTGGGAGACCGTGCTGCTGAACCAACGCAGACTGGGAGACCGTCTCGCTGAACCGACACAGACTGGGAGACAGTTTTGCTGAACCAACGCAGACTGGGAGACCGTCTCACTAAACCGACGCAGACCGGGAACAACGTCTCGCTGAACCAACGCAGACTGGAGACCGTTTCATTGAACCGACACAGACTGGGAGACAGTTTTGCTGAAACAACGCAGACTGGGAAACCGTCTCGCTGAACCGACACAGACCGGGAACAACGTTTCACTGAACCAACGCAGACTGGGAGACCGTTTCACTGAACCGACACAGACTGGGAGACAGTTTCGCTGAACCGACGCAGACTTGGAGACCGTCTCGCTGAACCGACCCAGACTGGGAGACCGTCTCGCTGAACCGACGCAGACTGGGAGACAGTCTCGCTGAATCGACGCAGACTGGAAGACACTTTCGCTGAACCGACGCATACTGGGAGACCGTCTCGCTGAACAGACACAGACTGGGAGACAGGTTCGCTGAACCGACGCAGACTGAGAGTCCATCTCACTGAACCGACGCAGACTGGGAGACCGTGTTGCTGAACCAACGCAGACTGGGAGACAGTCTCGCTGAACCGACACAGACTGGGAGACAGTTTTGCTGAACCAACGCAGACTGGGAGACCGTCTCACTAAACCGACGCAGACCGGGAACAACGTCTCACTGAACCAACGCAGACTGGGAGACCGTTTCATTGAACCGACACAGACTGGGAGACAGTTTTGCTGAAACAACGCAGACTGGGAAACCGTCTCGCTGAACCGACACAGACCGGGAGCAACGTTTCACTGAACCAACGCAGACTGGGAGACCGTTTCACTGAACCGACACAGACTGGGAGACAGTTTCGCTGAACCGACGCAGACTTGGAGACCGTCTCGCTGAACCGACCCAGACTGGGAGACCGTCTCGCTGAACCGACGCAGACTGGGAGACAGTCTCGCTGAATCGACGCAGACTGGAAGACACTTTCGCTGAACCGACGCATACTGGGAGACCGTCTCGCTGAATCGACACAGACTGGGAGACAGTTTCGATGAACCGACGCAGACTGGGAGACCGTCTCGCTGAACTGACGCAGACTGGGAACATTGTTTCACTGAACCGACGCAGACTGGGAGACCGTATCGCTGAACCGACGCAGACTGGGAGACCGTTTCAGTGAACCGACGCAGACTGGGAGACCACCTCACTGAACTGACGCAGACTGGGAACACCGTCTCGCTGAACCGTCGCAGACCGGGAACACCGTTTCATTGAACCAACGCAGACTGGGAGACTGTTTCACTGAACCGACACATACTGGGAGACAGTTTCGCTGAACCGACGCAGACTGGGAGACGGTTTAACTGAACCGACACAGACTGGGAGACAGTTTCGCTGAACCGACGCAGACTGGGAGATTGTATCGCTGAACCAACGCGGTTAGGGAACACCGTTTCTCTGAACCGATGCAGTCTGGGCGACCGTCTGGCTGAACCGACGCAGACTGGGAACTCCATTTTGCTGAACCGACGCAGACTGGGAGACCGTCTCACTGAACCGACACAGACCTGGAGACAGTCTCGCTGAAGCGACGCAGACTAGCAAAACCGTCTCGCTGAACCGACACAGACTGGGAGACAGTTTCGCTAAACCGACGCAGACATGGAACACCGTTTCATTGAACCAATGCAGACTGGAAGACCGTTTCACTGAACCGACACAGACCTGGAGACAGTCTTGCTGATCCGACGCAGACTAGGAACACCGTCTCGCTGAACCGACGCAGACTGGGAACACTGTTTCACTGAACAGACGCAGACTGGGAGACCGTTTAGCTGAACCAACGCAGACTGGGAGACAGTTTCGCTGAACCGACGCGGATAGGGAACACCGTTTTGCTGAACCGACGCAGACTGAGAACACTGTTTCACTGAACCGACACAGGCTGGGAGACAGTTTCGCTGAACCGACGCAGACTCGGAGACCGTTTCCCTGAACGGACACAGACTGGGAGACAGTTTTTCTGAACTGACGCAGACTGGGAGACCGTCTCGCTGAACCGACCCAGACTGGGAGACCGTCTCGCTGAACCGACGCAGACTGGAAGACAGTTTTGCTGAACCGACGCAGACTGGGAGACCGTTTCCCTGAACGGACACAGACTGGGAGACTGTTTTTCTGAACTGACGCAGACTGGGAGACCGTCTCGCTGAACCGACCCAGACTGGGAGACCGTCTCGCTGAACCGACGCAGACTGGAAGACAGTTTCACTGAACCGACGCAGATGGGAGACCGTCTCGCTGAACCGACACAGACTGGGAGACAGTTTCGCTAAACCGACGCAGACAGGGAACACCGTTTCATTGAACCAATGCAGACTGGGAGACCGTTTCACTGAACCGACACAGACCTGGAGACAGTCTTGCTGAACCGACGCAGACTAGGAACACCGTTTCACTGAACCAACGCAGACTGGGAGACCGTTTCACTGAACCAACGCAGACTGGGAGACCGTCTCGCTGAACAGGCGCAGACCGGGAACAAAGTTTCACTGAACCAACACAGACTGCTAGACAGTTTCACTGAACCGACACAGACTGGGAGACAGTTTCGCTGAACCTACGCAGACTGGGAGACCGTCTCGCTGAACAGACGCAGACCGGGAACAACGTTTCACTGAACCGACACAGACTGGGAGACAGTTTAGCTGAACCGACACAGACTGGGAGACCGGTTCACTGAACCGACACAGACTGGGAGACCGCCACGCTGAACCGACGCAGACTGGGAACACTGTCTCACTGAAACGACGCAGACTAGGAACACTGTCTCGCTGAACCGATGCAGACTAGGAGACCATCTCGCTGAACCGACACAGACTGGGAACACCATCTCGCTGAACCGACGCAGACTGAGAACACCATCTCGCTGAACCGATGCAGACTAGGAGACCATCTCGCTGAACCGACACAGACTGGGAACACCATCTCGCTGAACCGACGCAGACTGAGAACACCATCTCGCTGAACCGACGCAGACTGGGAACACCATCTCGCTGAACCGACACAGGCTGGGAACACCGTCTCGATGAACCGACGCAGATGTGGAACACTGTTTCGCTGAACGGACGGAGACTGGGAGACCGTTTCACTGAACCGACACAGACTGGGAGACAGTTTTGCTGAACCAACGCAGACTGGGAGACCGTCTCACTAAACCGACACAGACCGGGAACGTTTCACTGAACCAACGCAGACTGGGAGACCGTTTCACTGAACCGACACAGACTGGGAGACAGTTTCGCTGAACCGACGCAGACTTGGAGACCGTCTCGCTGAACCGACCCAGACTGGGAGACCGTCTCGCTGAACCAACGCAGACTGGGAGACAGTCTCGCTGAATCGACGCAGACTGGAAGACACTTTCGCTGAACCGACGCATACTGGGAGACCGTCTCGCTGAATCGACACAGACTGGGAGACAGTTTCGATGAACCGACGCAGACTGGGAGACCGTCTCGCTGAACTGACGCAGACTGGGAACATTGTTTCACTGAACCGACGCAGACTGGGAGACCGTATCGCTGAACCGACGCAGACTGGGAGACCGTTTCAGTGAACCGACGCAGACTGGGAGACCACCTCACTGAACTGACGCAGACTGGGAACACCGTCTCGCTGAACCGTCGCAGACCGGGAACACCGTTTCATTGAACCAACGCAGACTGGGAGACTGTTTCACTGAACCGACACATACTGGGAGACAGTTTCGCTGAACCGACGCAGACTGGGAGACAGTTTAACTGAACCGACACAGACTGGGAGACAGTTTCGCTGAACCGACGCAGACTGGGAGATTGTATCGCTGAACCAACACGGTTAGGGAACACCGTTTCTCTGAACCGATGCAGTCTGGGCGACCGTCTGGCTGAACCGACGCAGACCGGGAACTCCATTTTGCTGAACCGACACAGACTGGGAGACAGTTTTGCTGAACCAACGCAGACTGGGAGACCGCCTCACTAAACCGACGCAGACCGGGAACAACGTCTCACTGAACCAACGCAGACTGGGAGACCGTTTCATTGAACCGACACAGACTGGGAGACAGTTTTGCTGAACCAACGCAGACTGGGAAACCGTCTTGCTGAACCGACACAGACCGGGAACAACGTTTCACTGAACCAACGCCGACTGGGAGACCGTTTCACTGAACAGACACAGACTGGGAGACCGTCTCGCTGAACCGACCCAGACTGGGAGACCGTCTCGCTGAACCGACGCAGACTGGGAGACCACCTCACTGAACTGACGCAGACTGGGAACACCGTCTCGCTGAACCGTCGCAGACCGGGAACACCGTTTCATTGAACCAACGCAGACTGGGAGACTGTTTCACTGAACCGACACATACTGGGAGACAGTTTTGCTGAACCGACGCAGACTGGGAGACGGTTTAACTGAACCGACACAGACTGGGAGACAGTTTCGCTGAACCGACGCAGACTGGGAGATTGTATCGCTGAACCAACGCGGTTAGGGAACACCGTTTCTCTGAACCGATGCAGTCTGGGCGACCGTCTGGCTGAACCGACGCAGACCGGGAACACCGTTTCACTGAACCAACGCAGACTGGGAGACCGTTTCACTGAACCGACGCAGACTGGGAGACCGTCTCGCTGAACAGACGCAGACCGGGAACAAAGTTTCACTGAACCAACACAGACTGCTAGACAGTTTCACTGAACCGACACAGACTGGGAGACAGTTTCGCTGAACTGACACAGACTGGGAGACCGTCTCGCTGAACAGACGCAGACCAGGAACAACGTTTCACTGAACCGACACAGACTGGGAGACAGTTTAGCTGAACCAACACAGACTGGGAGACCGGTTCACTGAACCGACACAGACTGGGAGACAGTCTCGCTGAACCGACGCAGACTGGGAGACCGTCTCGCTGAACCGACGCAGACTGGGAGACCGCCACGCTGAACCGACGCAGACTGGGAACACTGTCTCGCTGAAACGACGCAGACTAGGAACACTGTCTCGCTGAACCGACCCAGACTGGGAGACCGTCTCGCTGAACCGACGCAGACTGGGAGACCGTATCGCTGAACCGACGCAGACTGGGAGACCGTTTCAGTGAACCGACGCAGACTGGGAGACCACCTCACTGAACTGACGCACACTGGGAACACCGTCTCGCTGAACCGTCGCAGACCGGGAACACCGTTTCATTGAACCAACGCAGACTGGGAGACTGTTTCACTGAACCGACACATACTGGGAGACAGTTTCGCTGAACCGACGCAGACTGGGAGACGGTTTAACTGAACCGACACAGACTGGGAGACAGTTTCGCTGAACCGACGCAGACTGGGAGATTGTATCGCTGAACCAACGCGGTTAGGGAACACCGTTTCTCTGAACCGATGCAGTCTGGGCGACCGTCTGGCTGAACCGACGCAGACTGGGAACTACATTTTGCTGAACCGACGCAGACTGGGAGACCGTCTCAGTGAACCGACACAGACCTGGAGACAGTCTCGCTGAAGCGACGCAGACTAGCAAAACCGTCTCACTGAACCGACGCAGACTGGGAGACCGTCTCGCTGAACCGACCCAGACTGGGAGACAGTTTCGCTGAACCGACGCAGACTGGGAGACCACCTCACTGAACTGACGCAGACTGGGAACACCGTCTCGCTGAACCGTCGCAGACCGGGAACACCGTTTCATTGAACCAACGCAGACTGGGAGACTGTTTCACTGAACCGACACATACTGGGAGACAGTTTCGCTGAACCGACGCAGACTGGGAGACGGTTTAACTGAACCGACACAGACAGGGAGACAGTTTCGCTGAACCGACGCAGACTGGGAGATTGTATCGCCGAACCAACGCGGTTAGGGAACACCGTTTCTCTGAACCGATGCAGTCTGGGCGACCGTCTGGCTGAACCGACGCAGACTGGGAACACCGTTTCACTGAACCAACGCAGACTGGGAGACCGTTTCACTGAACCGACGCAGACTGGGAGACCGTCTCGCTGAACAGACGCAGACCGGGAACAAAGTTTCACTGAACCAACACAGACTGCTAGACAGTTTCACTGAACCGACACAGACTGGGAGACCGTCTCGCTGAACAGACGCAGACCAGGAACAACGTTTCACTGAACCGACACAGACTGGGAGACAGTTTAGCTGAACCAACACAGACTGGGAGACCGGTTCACTGAACCGACACAGACTGGGAGACAGTCTCGCTGAACCGACGCAGACTGGGAGACCGTCTCGCTGAACCGACGCAGACTGGGAGACCGCCACGCTGAACCGACGCAGACGGGGAACACTGTCTCGCTGAAACGACGCAGACTAGGAACACTGTCTCGTTGAACCGATGCAGACTAGGAGACCATCTTGCTGAATCGACGGAGACTGGGAACACCATCTCGCTGAACCGACGCAGACTGAGAACACCATCTCTCTGAACCGACGCAGACTGGGAACACCATCTCGCTGAACCGACACAGACTGGGAACACCGCCTCGATGAACCGACGCAGATGTGGAACACTGTTTCGCTGAACGGACGGAGACTGGGAGACCGTTTCACTGAACCGACACAGACTGGGAGACAGTTTCGCTGAACCGACGCAGACTGGGAGACCGTTTCGCTGAACAGACACAGACTGGGAGACAGGTTCGCTGAACCGACGCAGACTGAGAGTCCATCTCACTGAACCGACGCAGACTGGGAGACCGTGTTGCTGAACCAACGCAGACTGGGAGACCGTCTCGCTGAACCGACACAGACTGGGAGACAGTTTTGCTGAACCAACGCAGACTGGGAGACCGTCTCACTAAACCGACGCAGACCGGGAACAACGTCTCACTGAACCAACGCAGACTGGAGACCGTTTCATTGAACCGACACAGACTGGGAGACAGTTTTGCTGAAACAACGCAGACTGGGAAACCGTCTCGCTGAACCGACACAGACCGGGAACAACGTTTCACTGAACCAACGCAGACTGGGAGACCGTTTCACTGAACCGACACAGACTGGGAGACAGTTTCGCTGAACCGACGCGGTTAGGGAACACAGTTTCTCTGAACCGATGCAGTCTGGGCGACCGTCTGGCTGAACCGACGCAGACTGGGAGACCGTTTCATTGAACCGACACAGACTGGGAGACAGTTTTGCTGAACCAACGCAGACTGGGAAACCGTCTCGCTGAACCGACACAGACCGGGAACAACGTTTCACTGAACCAACGCAGACTGGGAGACCGTTTCACTGAACCGACACAGACTGGGAGACAGTTTCGCTGAACCGACGCAGACTTGGAGACCGTCTCACTAAACCGACGCAGACCGGGAACAACGTCTCACTGAACCAACGCAGACTGGGAGACCGTTTCATTGAACCGACACAGACTGGGAGACAGTTTTGCTGAACCAACGCAGACTGGGAAACCGTCTTGCTGAACCGACACAGACCGGGAACAACGTTTCACTGAACCGACACAGACTGGGAGACAGTTTCGCTGAACCGACGCAGACTTGGAGACCGTCTCGCTGAACCGACCCAGACTGGGAGACCGTCTCGCTGAACCGACGCAGACTGGGAGACCACCTCACTGAACTGACGCAGACTGGGAACACCGTCTCGCTGAACCGTCGCAGACCGGGAACACCGTTTCATTGAACCAACGCAGACTGGGTGACTGTTTCACTGAACCGACACATACTGGGAGACAGTTTCGCTGAACCGACGCAGACTGGGAGACGGTTTAACTGAACCGACACAGACTGGGAGACAGTTTCGCTGAACCGACGCAGACTGGGAGATTGTATCGCTGAACCAACACGGTTAGGGAACACCGTTTCTCTGAACCGATGCAGTCTGGGCGACCGTCTGGCTGAACCGACGCAGACCGGGAACACCGTTTCACTGAACCAACGCAGACTGGGAGACCGTTTCACTGAACCGACGCAGACTGGGAGACCGTCTCGCTGAACAGACGCAGACCGGGAACAAAGTTTCACTGAACCAACACAGACTGCTAGACAGTTTCACTGAACCGACACAGACTGGGAGACAGTTTCGCTGAACTGACACAGACTGGGAGACCGTCTCGCTGAACAGACGCAGACCAGGAACAACGTTTCACTGAACCGACACAGACTGGGAGACAGTTTAGCTGAACCAACACAGACTGGGAGACCGGTTCACTGAACCGACACAGACTTGGAGACAGTCTCGCTGAACCGACGCAGACTGGGAGACCGTCTCGCTGAACCGACGCAGACTGGGAGACCGCCACGCTGAACCGACGCAGACTGGGAACACTGTCTCGCTGAAACGACGCAGACTAGGAACACTGTCTCGCTGAACCGATGCAGACTAGGAGACCATCTCGCTGAATCGACGGAGACTGGGAACACCATCTCGCTGAACCGACGCAGACTGAGAACACCATCTCGCTGAACCGACGCAGACTGGGAACACCATCTCGCTGAACCGACACAGACTGGGAACACCGCCTCGATGAACCGACGCAGATGTGGAACACTGTTTCGCTGAACGGACGGAGACTGGGAGACCGTTTCACTGAACCGACACAGACTGGGAGACAGTTTCGCTGAACCGACGCAGACTGGGAGACCGTTTCGCTGAACAGACACAGACTGGGAGACAGGTTCGCTGAACCGACGCAGACTGAGAGTCCATCTCACTGAACCGACGCAGACTGGGAGACCGTGCTGCTGAACCAACGCAGACTGGGAGACCGTCTCGCTGAACCGACACAGACTGGGAGACAGTTTTGCTGAACCAACGCAGAGTGGGAGACCGTCTCACTAAACCGACGCAGACCGGGAACAACGTCTCGCTGAACCAACGCAGACTGGAGACCGTTTCATTGAACCGACACAGACTGGGAGACAGTTTTGCTGAAACAACGCAGACTGGGAAACCGTCTCGCTGAACCGACACAGACCGGGAACAACGTTTCACTGAACCAACGCAGACTGGGAGACCGTTTCACTGAACCGACACAGACTGGGAGACAGTTTCGCTGAACCGACGCAGACTTGGAGACCGTCTCGCTGAACCGACCCAGACTGGGAGACCGTCTCGCTGAACCGACGCAGACTGGGAGACAGTCTCGCTGAATCGACGCAGACTGGAAGACACTTTCGCTGAACCGACGCATACTGGGAGACCGTCTCGCTGAATCGACACAGACTGGGAGACAGTTTCGATGAACCGACGCAGACTGGGAGACCGTCTCGCTGAACTGACGCAGGCTGGGAACATTGTTTCACTGAACCGACGCAGACTGGGAGACCGTATCGCTGAACCGACGCAGACTGGGAGACCGTTTCAGTGAACCGACGCAGACTGGGAGACCACCTCACTGAACTGACGCAGACTGGGAACACCGTCTCGCTGAACCGTCGCAGACCGGGAACACCGTTTCATTGAACCAACGCAGACTGGGAGACTGTTTCACTGAACCGACACATACTGGGAGACAGTTTCGCTGAACCGACGCAGACTGGGAGACGGTTTAACTGAACCGACACAGACTGGGAGACAGTTTCGCTGAACCGACGCAGACTGGGAGATTGTATCGCTGAACCAACGCGGTTAGGGAACACCGTTTCTCTGAACCGATGCAGTCTGGGCGACCGTCTGGCTGAACCGACGCAGACTGGGAACTCCATTTTGCTGAACCGACGCAGACTGGGAGACCGTCTCAGTGAACCGACACAGACCTGGAGACAGTCTCGCTGAAGCGACGCAGACTAGCAAAACCGTCTCACTGAACCGACGCAGACTGGGAGACCGTCTCGCTGAACCGACACAGACTGGGAGACAGTTTCGCTAAACCGACGCAGACATGGAACACCGTTTCATTGAACCAATGCAGACTGGAAGACCGTTTCACTGAACCGACACAGACCTGGAGACAGTCTTGCTGATCCGACGCAGACTAGGAACACCGTCTCGCTGAACCGACGCAGACTGGGAACACTGTTTCACTGAACAGACGCAGACTGGGAGACCGTTTCGCTGAACCAACGCAGACTGGGAGACAGTTTCGCTGAACCGACGCGGATAGGGAACACCGTTTTGCTGAACCGACGCAGACTGGAAACACTGTTTCACTGAACCGACACAGGCTGGGAGACAGTTTCGCTGAACCGACGCAGACTCGGAGACCGTTTCCCTGAACGGACACAGACTGGGAGACAGTTTTTCTGAACTGACGCAGACTGGGAGACCGTCTCGCTGAACCGACCCAGACTGGGAGACCGTCTCGCTGAACCGACGCAGACTGGAAGACAGTTTCGCTGAACCGACGCAGACTGGGAGACCGTCTCGCTGAACCGACACAGACTGGGAGACAGTTTCGCTAAACCGACGCAGACAGGGAACACCGTTTCATTGAACCAATGCAGACTGGGAGACCGTTTCACTGAACCGACACAGACCTGGAGACAGTCTTGCTGAACCGACGCAGACTAGGAACACCGTTTCACTGAACCAACGCAGACTGGGAGACCGTTTCACTGAACCGATGCAGACTGGGAGACCGTCTCGCTGAACAGACACAGACCGGGAACAAAGTTTCACTGAACCAACACAGACTGCTAGACAGTTTCACTGAACCGACACAGACTGGGAGACAGTTTCGCTGAACCTACGCAGACTGGGAGACCGTCTCGCTGAACAGACGCAGACCGGGAACAACGTTTCACTGAACCGACACAGACTGGGAGACAGTTTAGCTGAACCGACACAGACTGGGAGACCGGTTCACTGAACCGACACAGACTGGGAGACAGTCTCGCTGAACCGACGCAGACTGGGAGACCGTCTCGCTGAACCGACGCAGACTGGGAGACCGCCACGCTGAACCGACGCAGACTGGGAACACTGTCTCACTGAAACGACGCAGACTAGGAACACTGTCTCGCTGAACCGATGCAGACTAGGAGACCATCTCGCTGAACCGACACAGACTGGGAACACCATCTCGCTGAACCGACGCAGACTCAGAACACCATCTCGCTGAACCGACACAGACTGGGAACACCATCTCGCTGAACCGACACAGACTGGGAACACCGTCTCGATGAACCGACGCAGATGTGGAACACTGTTTCGCTGAACGGACGGAGACTGGGAGACCGTTTCACTGAACCGACACAGACTGGGAGACAGTTTCGCTGAACCGACGCAGACTGGGAGACCGTTTCGCTGAACCGACACAGACTGGGAGACAGGTTCGCTGAACCGACGCAGACTGAGAGTCCATCTCACTGAACCGACGCAGACTGGGAGACCGTGTTGCTGAACCAACGCAGACTGGGAGACTGTCTCGCTGAACCGACGCAGAGTGGGAACACTGTCTCGCTGAAACGACGCAGACTAGGAACACTGTCTCGCTGAACCGATGCAGACTAGGAGACCATCTCGCTGAATCGACGGAGACTGGGAACACCATCTCGCTGAACCGACGCAGACTGAGAACACCATCTCGCTGAACCGACGCAGACTGGGAACACCATCTCGCTGAACCGCCACAGACTGGGAACACCGTCTCGATGAACCGACGCAGATGTGGAACACTGTTTCGCTGAACGGACGGAGACTGGGAGACCGTTTCACTGAACCGACACAGACTGGGAGACAGTTTCGCTGAACCGACGCAGACTGGGAGACCGTTTCGCTGAACAGACACAGACTGGGAGACAGGTTCGCTGAACCGACGCAGACTGAGAGTCCATCTCACTGAACCGACGCAGACTGGGAGACCGTGTTGCTGAACCAACGCAGACTGGGAGACAGTTTTGCTGAACCAACGCAGACTGGGAGACCGTCTCACTAAACCGACGCAGACCGGGAACAACGTCTCACTGAACCAACGCAGACTGGAGACCGTTTCATTGAACCGACACAGACTGGGAGACAGTTTTGCTGAAACAACGCAGACTGGGAAACCGTCTCGCTGAACCGACACAGACCGGGAACAACGTTTCACTGAACCAACGCAGACTGCGAGACCGTTTCACTGAACCGACACAGACTGGGAGACAGTTTCGCTGAACCGACGCAGACTTGGAGACCGTCTCGCTGAACCGACCCAGACTGGGAGACCGTCTCGCTGAACCGACGCAGACTGGGAGACAGTCTCGCTGAATCGACGCAGACTGGAAGACACTTTCGCTGAACCGACGCATACTGGGAGACCGTCTCGCTGAATCGACACAGACTGGGAGACAGTTTCGATGAACCGACGCAGACTGGGAGACAGTCTCGCTGAACTGACGCAGACTGGGAACATTGTTTCACTGAACCGACGCAGACTGGGAGACCGTATCGCTGAACCGACGCAGACTGGGAGACCGTTTCAGTGAACCGACGCAGACTGGGAGACCACCTCACTGAACTGACGCAGACTGGGAACACCGTCTCGCTGAACCGTCGCAGACCGGGAACACCGTTTCATTGAACCAACGCAGACTGGGAGACTGTTTCACTGAACCGACACATACTGGGAGACAGTTTCGCTGAACCGACGCAGACTGGGAGACGGTTTAACTGAACCGACACAGACTGGGAGACAGTTTCGCTGAACCGACGCAGACTGGGAGATTGTATCGCTGAACCAACGCGGTTAGGGAACACCGTTTCTCTGAACCGATGCAGTCTGGGCGACCGTCTGGCTGAACCGACGCAGACTGGGAACTCCATTTTGCTGAACCGACGCAGACTGGGAGACCGTCTCACTGAACCGACACAGACCTGGAGACAGTCTCGCTGAAGCGACACAGACCTGGAGACAGTCTCGCTGAAGCGACGCAGACTAGCAAAACCGTCTCACTGAACCGACGCAGACTGGGAGACCGTCTCGCTGAACCGACACAGACTGGGAGACAGTTTCGCTAAACCGACGCAGACATGGAACACCGTTTCATTGAACCAATGCAGACTGGAAGACCGTTTCACTGAACCGACACAGACCTGGAGACAGTCTTGCTGAACCGACGCAGACTAGGAACACCGTCTCGCTGAACCGACGCAGACTGGGAACACTGTTTCACTGAACAGACGCAGACTGGGAGACCGTTTCGCTGAAGCAACGCAGACTGGGAGACAGTTTCGCTGATCCGACGCGGATAGGGAACACCGTTTTGCTGAACCGACGCAGACTGGGAACACTGTTTCACTGAACCGACACAGGCTGGGAGACAGTTTCGCTGAACCGACGCAGACTCGGAGACCGTTTCCCTGAACGGACACAGACTGGGAGACAGTTTTTCTGAACTGACGCAGACTGGGAGACCGTCTCGCTGAACCGACCCAGACTGGGAGACCGTCTCGCTGAACCGACGCAGACTGGAAGACAGTTTCGCTGAACCGACGCAGACTGGGAGACCGTCTCGCTGAACCGACACAGACTGGGAGACAGTTTCGCTAAACCGACGCAGACAGGGAACACCGTTTCATTGAACCAATGCAGACTGGGAGACCGTTTCACTGAACCGACACAGACCTGGAGACAGTCGTGCTGAACCGACGCAGACTAGGAACACCGTTTCATTGAACCAACGCAGACTGGGAGACCGTTTCACTGAACCGACGCAGACTGGGAGACCGTCTCGCTGAACAGATGCAGACCGGGAACAAAGTTTCACTGAACCAACACAGACTGCTAGACAGTTTCACTGAACCGACACAGACTGGGAGACAGTTTCGCTGAACCTACGCAGACTGGGAGACCGTCTCGCTGAACAGACGCAGACCGGGAACAACGTTTCACTGAACCGACACAGACTGGGAGACAGTTTAGCTGAACCGACACAGACTGGGAGACCGGTTCACTGAACCGACACAGACTGGGAGACAGTCTCGCTGAACCGACGCAGACTGGGAGACCGTCTCGCTGAACCGACGCAGACTGGGAGACCGCCACGCTGAACCGACGCAGACTGGGAACACTGTCTCACTGAAACGACGCAGACTAGGAACACTGTCTCGCTGAACCGATGCAGACTAGGAGACCATCTCGCTGAACCGACACAGACTGGGAACACCATCTCGCTGAACCGACGCAGACTGGGAACACCATCTCGCTGAACCGACACAGACTGGGAACACCGTCTCGATGAACCGACGCAGATGTGGGACACTGTTTCGCTGAACGGACGGAGACTGGGAGACCGTTTCACTGAACCGACACAGACTGGGAGACAGTTTCGCTGAACCGACGCAGACTGGGAGACCGTTTCGCTGAACCGACACAGACTGGGAGACAGGTTCGCTGAACCGACGCAGACTGAGAGTCCATCTCACTAAACCGACGCAGACTGGGAGACCGTGTTGCTGAACCAACGCAGACTGGGAGACCGTCTCGCTGAACCGACACAGACTGGGAGACCGTTTCACTGAACCGACGCAGACTGGGAGACAGTCTCGCTGAACCGACGCAGACTGGAAGACCGTCTCGCTGAACCGACACAGACTGGGAGACAGTTTTGCTGAACCAACGCAGACTGGGAGACCGTCTCACTAAACCGACGCAGACCGGGAACAACGTCTCACTGAACCAACGCAGACTGGGAGACCGTTTCATTGAACCGACACAGACTGGGAGACAGTTTTGCTGAAACAACGCAGACTGGGAAACCGTCTCGCTGAACCGACACAGACCGGGAACAACGTTTCACTGAACCAACGCAGACTGGGAGACCGTTTCACTGAACCGACACAGACTGGGAGACAGTTTCGCTGAACCGACGCAGACTTGGAGACCGTCTCGCTGAACCGACCCAGACTGGGAGACCGACTCGCTGAACCGACGCAGACTGGGAGACAGTCTCGCTGAATCGACGCAGACTGGAAGACACTTTCGCTGAACCGACACATACTGGGAGACCGTCTCGCTGAATCGACACAGACTGGGAGACAGTTTCGATGAACCGACGCAGACTGGGAGACCGTCTCGCTGAACTGACGCAGATTGGGAATACCATCTCGCTGAACCGTCGCAGACCGGGAACACCGTTTCATTGAACCAACGCAGACTGGGAGACTGTTTCACTGAACCGACACATACTGGGAGACAGTTTCGCTGAACCGACGCAGACTGGGAGACGGTTTAACTGAACCGACACAGACTGGGAGACAGTTTCGCTGAACCGACGCAGACTGGGAGATTGTATCGCTGAACCAACGCGGTTAGGGAACACCGTTTCTCTGAACCGATGCAGTCTGGGCGTCCGTCTGGCTGAACCGACGCAGACTGGGAACTCCATTTTGCTGAACCGACGCAGACTGGGAGACCGTCTCACTGAGCCGACACAGACCTGGAGACAGTCTCGCTGAAGCGACGCAGACTAGCAAAACCGTCTCACTGAACCGACGCAGACTGGGAGACCGTCTCGCTGAACCGACACAGACTGGGAGACAGTTTCGCTAAACCGACGCAGACATGGAACGCCATTTCATTGAACCAATGCAGACTGGGAGACCGTTTCACTGAACCGACACAGACCTGGAGACAGTCTTGCTGAACCGACGCAGACTAGGAACACCGTCTCACTGAACCAACGCAGACTGGGAGACCGTTTCATTGAACCGACACAGACTGGGAGACAGTTTTGCTGAAACAACGCAGACTGGGAAACCGTCTCGCTGAACCGACACAGACCGGGAACAACGTTTCACTGAACCAACGCAGACTGCGAGACCGTTTCACTGAACCGACACAGACTGGGAGACAGTTTCGCTGAACCGACGCAGACTTGGAGACCGTCTCGCTGAACCGACGCGAACTGGGAGACCGTCTCGCTGAACCGACACAGACTGGGAGAAAGTTTCGCTGAACCAACGCAGACTTGGAGACTGTCTCGCTGAACCGACGCAGACTGTGAACACCGTTTCACTGAACCGACGCAGACTGGGAGACCGTCTCTCTGAACTGACACAGACTGGGAGACCTTCTCGCTGAACTGACGCAGACTGGGAGACCGTCTCGCTGAACCTACTCAGACTGGGAGACCGTTTCGCTGAACCGACGCAGACTGGGAGACAGTTTCGCTGAACCGACGCTGACTGGGAGACCGTCTCGCTGAACCGACGCAGACTGGGAGACAGTTTCGATGAACCGACGCGGATAGGGAACACCGTTTCGCTGAATCGACGCAGACTGGGAACACTGTTTCACTGAACTGACGCAGACTGGGAGACCGTATCGCTGAACCGACACAGACTGGGAGACTGTTTCCCTGAACTGACGCAGACTGGGACACTGTTTCGCTGAACCGACGCAGACTGGGAGACAGTTTCGCTGAACCGACGCAGACTGGGAGACAGTTTTGCTGAAACAACGCAGACTGGGAAACCGTCTCGCTGAACCGACACAGACCGGGAACAACGTTTCACTGAACCAACGCAGACTGGGAGACCGTTTCACTGAACTGTCACAGACTGGGAGACAGTTTCGCTGAACCGACGCAGACTTGGAGACCGTCTCGCTGAACCGACCCAGACTGGGAGACCGACTCGCTGAACCGACGCAGACTGGGAGACAGTCTCGCTGAATCGACGCAGACTGGAAGACACTTTCGCTGAACCGACACATACTGGGAGTCCGTCTCGCTGAATCGACACAGACTGGGAGACAGTTTCGATGAACCGACGCAGACTGGGAGACCGTCTCGCTGAACTGACGCAGACTGGGAACACCATCTCGCTGAACCGTCGCAGACCGGGAACACCGTTTCATTGAACCAACGCAGACTGGGAGACTGTTTCACTGAACCGACACATACTGGGAGACAGTTTCGCTGAACCGACGCAGACTGGGAGACGGTTTAACTGAACCGACACAGACTGGGAGACAGTTTCGCTGAACCGACGCAGACTGGGAGATTGTATCGCTGAACCAACGCGGTTAGGGAACACCGTTTCTCTGAACCGATGCAGTCTGGGCGACCGTCTGGCTGAACCGACGCAGACTGGGAACTCCATTTTGCTGAACCGACGCAGACTGGGAGACCGTCTCACTGAGCCGACACAGACCTGGAGACAGTCTCGCTGAAGCGACGCAGACTAGCAAAACCGTCTCACTGAACCGACGCAGACTGGGAGACCGTCTCGCTGAACCGACACAGACTGGGAGACAGTTTCGCTAAACCGACGCAGACATGGAACGCCATTTCATTGAACCAATGCAGACTGGGAGACCGTTTCACTGAACTGACACAGACCTGGAGACAGTCTTGCTGAACCGACGCAGACTAGGAACACCGTCTCACTGAAACAACGCAGACTGGGAGACCGTTTCATTGAACCGACACAGACTGGGAGACAGTTTTGCTGAAACAACGCAGACTGGGAAACCGTCTCGCTGAACCGACACAGACCGGGAACAACGTTTCACTGAACCAACGCAGACTGCGAGACTGTTTCACTGAACCGACACAGACAGGGAGACAGTTTCGCTGAACCGACGCAGACTTGGAGACCGTCTCGCTGAACCGACGCGAACTGGGAGACCGTCTCGCTGAACCGACACAGACTGGGAGAAAGTTTCGCTGAACCAACGCAGACTTGGAGACTGTCTCGCTGAACCGACGCAGACTGTGAACACCGTTTCACTGAACCGACGCAGACTGGGAGACCGTCTCTCTGAACTGACACAGACTGGGAGACCTTCTCGCTGAACTGACGCAGACTGGGAGACCGTCTCGCTGAACCTACTCAGACTGGGAGACCGTTTCGCTGAACCGACGCAGACTGGGAGACAGTTTCGCTGAACCGACGCTGACTGGGAGACCGTCTCGCTGAACCGACGCAGACTGGGAGACAGTTTCGATGAACCGACGCGGATAGGGAACACCGTTTCGCTGAATCGACGCAGACTGGGAACACTGTTTCACTGAACTGACGCAGACTGGGAGACCGTATCGCTGAACCGACACAGACTGGGAGACTGTTTCCCTGAACTGACGCAGACTGGGACACTGTTTCGCTGAACCGACGCAGACTGGGAGACAGTTTCGCTGAACCGACGCAGACTGGGAGACTGTCTCGCTGAACCGGCGCAGACTGGGAGGCCATCTCGCTGAACCGTCACAAATTGGGAGACAGTGTCGCTGAACCGACGCAGACTGGGAGACCACCTCACTGAACCGAAGCAGACTGGGAGACCGTTTCGCTGAATCGACGCAGACTGGGAGACAGTTTTGATGAACCGACGCGGATAGGGAACACTTTTTCACTGAACTGACGCAGACTGGGAGACCGTTTCACTGAACCGACGCAGACTGGGAGACAGTTTCGCTGAACCGACGCAGACTGGGAGACCGTCTCGCTAAACCTACACAGACTGGGAGGCCATCATGCTGAACCGACGCGGATAGGGAACACCGTTTTGCTGAAATGACGCAGACTGGGAGAACGTCTCGCCGAACCGACGCAGACTGGGAGACCGTCTCGCTGAACCGACACAGACTGGGAGATGGTTTCTCTGAACTGACGCGGATAGGGAGACCGTCTCGCTGAACCGACGCAGACTGGGAACATTGTTTCACTGAACAGACGCAGACTGGGAGACCGTTTCGCTGAACCGACGCAGACTGGGAGACAGTTTCGCTGAACCGACGCAGACTAGGAGACCGTCTCGCTGAACCGACGCAGACTGGGAACACCGTCTCGCTAAACCAACGCAGACTGGGAGACCGTCTCGCTGATCCCACGCAGACTGGGAACACCGTTTTGCTGAACCGACACAGACTGGGAGACCGTTTCGCTGAACCGTCGCAGACTGCCATTCCTTTTCGCTGAACACACGCAGACTGGGAACACCGTTTCGCTGAACCGACGCAGACTGGGAACACCGTCTCGCTGAACCAACGCAGACTGGGAGACCGTCTCGCTGATCCCACGCAGACTGGTTGACCATTTCGCTGTACCGACGCAGACTGTGATACCGTTTTGCTGAACCCACGCAGACTAGGAACACCGTTTTGCTGAAACCACGCAGACTGGGAACACCGTTTCGCTGAACCGACACAGACTGGGAGACCGTCTCGCTGAACTGACGCAGACTGGGAACACCATCTCGCTGAACCGTCGCAGACCGGGAACACCGTTTCATTGAACCAACGCAGACTGGGAGACTGTTTCACTGAACCGACACATACTGGGAGACAGTTTCGCTGAACCGACGCAGACTGGGAGACCGTTTCAGTGAACCGACGCAGACTGGGAGACCACCTCACTGAACTGACGCAGACTGGGAACACCGTCTCGCTGAACCGTCGCAGACCGGGAACACCGTTTCATTGAACCAACGCAGACTGGGAGACTGTTTCACTGAACCGACACATACTGGGAGACAGTTTCGCTGAACCGACGCAGACTGGGAGACGGTTTAACTGAACCGACACAGACTGGGAGACAGTTTTGCTGAACCGACGCAGACTGGGAGATTGTATCGCTGAACCAACGCGGTTAGGGAACACCGTTTCTCTGAACCGATGCAGTCTGGGCGACCGTTTGGCTGAACCGACGCAGACTGGGAACTCCATTTTGCTGAACCGACGCAGACTGGGAGACCGTCTCACTGAACCGACACAGACCTGGAGACAGTCTCGCTGAAGCGACGCAGACTAGCAAAACCGTCTCACTGAACCGACGCAGACTGGGAGACCGTCTCGCTGAACCGACACAGACTGGGAGACAGTTTCGCTAAACCGACGCAGACATGGAACACCGTTTCATTGAACCAATGCAGACTGGAAGACCGTTTCACTGAACCGACACAGACCTGGAGACAGTCTTGCTGATCCGACGCAGACTAGGAACACCGTCTCGCTGAACCGACGCAGA
Source organism: Hemitrygon akajei (assembly GCF_048418815.1). Taxonomy (NCBI): domain Eukaryota; kingdom Metazoa; phylum Chordata; class Chondrichthyes; order Myliobatiformes; family Dasyatidae; genus Hemitrygon; species Hemitrygon akajei. The sequence goes on from NW_027332096.1 coordinate 373,392, forward strand.
CTGGGAACACTGTTTCACTGAACAGACGCAGACTGGGAGACCGTTTCGCTGAACCAACGCAGACTGGGAGACAGTTTCGCTGAACCGACGTGGAAAGGGAACACCGTTTTGCTGAACCGACGCAGACTGGGAACACTGTTTCACTGAACCGACACAGGCTGGGAGACAGTTTCGCTGAACCGACGCAGACTCGGAGACCGTTTCCCTGAACGGACACAGACTGGGAGACAGTTTTTCTGAACTGACGCAGACTGGGAGACCGTCTCGCTGAACCGACCCAGACTGGGAGACCGTCTCGCTGAACCGACACAGACTGGAAGACAGTTTCGCTGAACCGACGCAGACTGGGAGACCGTCTCGCTGAACCGACACAGACTGGGAGACAGTTTCGCTAAACCGACGCAGACAGGGAACACCGTTTCATTGAACCAATGCAGACTGGAAGACCGTTTCACTGAACCGACACAGACCTGGAGACAGTCGTGCTGAACCGACGCAGACTAGGAACACCGTTTCACTGAACCAACGCAGACTGGGAGACCGTTTCACTGAACCGACGCAGACTGGGAGACCGTCTCGCTGAACAGACGCAGACCGGGAACAAAGTTTCACTGAACCAACACAGACTGCTAGACAGTTTAACTGAACCGACACAGACTGGGAGACAGTTTCGCTGAACCGGCGCATACTGGGAGATTGTATCGCTGAACCAACGCGGTTAGGGAACACCGTTTCTCTGAACCGATGCAGTCTGGGCGACCGTTTGGCTGAACCGACGCAGACTGGGAACTCCATTTTGCTGAACCGACGCAGACTGGGAGACCGTCTCACTGAACCGACACAGACCTGGAGACAGTCTCGCTGAAGCGACGCAGACTAGCAAAACCGTCTCACTGAACCGACGCAGACTGGGAGACCGTCTCGCTGAACCGACACAGACTGGGAGACCGTTTCACTGAACCGACACAGACCTGGAGACAGTCTTGCTGATCCGACGCAGACTAGGAACACCGTCTCGCTGAACCGACGCAGACTGGGAACACTGTTTCACTGAACAGACGCAGACTGGGAGACCGTTTCGCTGAACCAACGCAGACTGGGAGACAGTTTCACTGAACCGACGCGGATAGGGAACACCGTTTTGCTGAACCGACGCAGACTGGGAACACTGTTTCACTGAACCGACACAGGCTGGGAGACAGTTTCGCTGAACCGACGCAGACTCGGAGACCGTTTCCCTGAACGGACACAGACTGGGAGACAGTTTTTCTGAACTGACGCAGACTGGGAGACCGTCTCGCTGAACCGACCCAGACTGGGAGACCGTCTCGCTGAACCGACGCAGACTGGAAGACAGTTTCGCTGAACCGACGCAGACTGGGAGACCGTCTCGCTGAACCGACACAGACTGGGAGACAGTTTCGCTAAACCGACGCAGACAGGGAACACCGTTTCATTGAACCAATGCAGACTGGGAGACCGTTTCACTGAACCGACACAGACCTGGAGACAGTCGTGCTGAACCGACGCAGACTAGGAACACCGTTTCACTGAACCAACGCAGACTGGGAGACCGTTTCACTGAACCGACGCAGACTGGGAGACCGTCTCGCTGAACAGACGCAGACTGGGAACACCGTCTCGCTGAACCGACGCAGACTAGGAACACCGTTTCACTGAACCAACGCAGACTGGGAGACCGTTTCACTGAACCGACGCAGACTGAGAGACCGTCTCGCTGAACAGACGCAGACCGGGAACAAAGTTTCACTGAACCAACACAGACTGCTAGACAGTTTCACTGAACCGACACAGACTGGGAGACAGTTTCGCTGAACCTACGCAGACTGGGAGACCGTCTCGCTGAACAGACGCAGACCGGGAACAACGTTTCACTGAACCGACACAGACTGGGAGACAGTTTAGCTGAACCGACACAGACTGGGAGACCGGTTCACTGAACCGACACAGACTGGGAGACAGTCTCGCTGAACCGACGCAGACTGGGAGACCGTCTCGCTGAACCGACGCAGACTGGGAGACCGCCACGCTGAACCGACGCAGACTGGGAACACTGTCTCACTGAAACGACGCAGACTAGGAACACTGTCTCGCTGAACCGATGCAGACTAGGAGACCATCGCGCTGAACCGACACAGACTGGGAACACCATCTCGCTGAACCGACGCAGACTGAGAACACCATCTCGCTGAACCGACACAGACTGGGAACACCATCTCGCTGAACCTACACAGACTGGGAACACCGTCTCGATGAACCGACACAGATGTGGAACACTGTTTCGCTGAACGGACGGAGACTGGGAGACCGTTTCACTGAACCGACACAGACTGGGAGACAGTTTCGCTGAACCGACGCAGACTGGGAGACCGTTTCACTGAACCGACACAGACTGGGAGACAGGTTCGCTGAACCGACGCAGACTGAGAGTCCATCTCACTGAACCGACGCAGACTGGGAGACCGTGTTGCTGAACCAACGCAGACTGGGAGACCGTCTCGCTGAACCGACGCAGAGTGGGAGACCGTGTCGCTGAACCGACACAGACTGGGAGACCGTTTCACTGAACCGACGCAGACTGGGAGACAGTCTCGCTGAACCGACGCAGACTGGAAGACAGTTTCGCTGAACCGACGCAGACTGGGAGACCGTCTCGCTGAACCGACACAGACTGGGAGACAGTTTTGCTGAACCAACGCAGACTGGGAGTCCGTCTCACTAAACCGACGCAGACCGGGAACAACGTCTCACTGAACCAACGCAGACTGGGAGACCGTTTCATTGAACCGACACAGACTGGGAGACAGTCTTGCTGAACCAACGCAGACTGGGAGACCGTTTCACTGAACCGACACAGACTGGGAGACAGTTTCGCTGAACCGACGCAGACTTGGAGACCGTCTCGCTGAACCGACCCAGACTGGGAGACCGTCTCGCTGAACCGACGCAGACTGGGAGACAGTCTCGCTGAATCGACGCAGACTGGAAGACACTTTCGCTGAACCGACACATACTGGGAGACCGTCTCGCTGAATCGACACAGACTGGGAGACAGTTTCGATGAACCGACGCAGACTGGGAGACCGTCTCGCTGAACTGACGCAGACTGGGAACACCATCTCGCTGAACCGTCGCAGACCGGGAACACCGTTTCATTGAACCAACGCAGACTGGGAGACTGTTTCACTGAACCGACACATACTGGGAGACAGTTTCGCTGAACCGACGCAGACTGGGAGACGGTTTAACTGAACCGACACAGACTGGGAGACAGTTTCGCTGAACCGACGCAGACTGGGAGATTGTATCGCTGAACCAACGCGGTTAGGGAACACCGTTTCTCTGAACCGATGCAGTCTGGGCGACCGTCTGGCTGAACCGACGCAGACTGGGAACTCCATTTTGCTGAACCGACGCAGACTGGGAGACCGTCTCACTGAGCCGACACAGACCTGGAGACAGTCTCGCTGAAGCGACGCAGACTAGCAAAACCGTCTCGCTGAACCGACGCAGACTGGGAGACCGTCTCGCTGAACCGACACAGACTGGGAGACAGTTTCGCTAAACCGACGCAGACATGGAACGCCATTTCATTGAACCAATGCAGACTGGGAGACCGTTTCACTGAACTGACACAGACCTGGAGACAGTCTTGCTGAACCGACGCAGACTAGGAACACCGTCTCACTGAACCAACGCAGACTAGGAACACCACCTCACTGAACTGACGCAGACTGGGAGACAGTCTCGCTGAACCGACGCAGTCTGGGAACACCGTCTCGCTGAACCGACGCAGACTGGGAGACCATCTCGCTGAACCGACACAGACTGGGAGACTGTCTCGCTAAACCGACGCAGACTGGGAACACCGTCTCACTGAACCGACGCAGACAGGGAGACCGTCTCACTGAACCGACGCAGACTGGGAACACCGTCTCACTGAACCGACGCAGACTGGGAGACCGTTTTCGCTGATCCGACGCAGACTGGGAGATTGTCTCACTGAACCAACGCAGACTAGGAACACCGTCTCACTGAACCGACGCAGACTGGGAACACTGTCTCGCTGAACCGATGCAGACTAGGAGACCGTCTCGCTAAACCGACGCAGACTGGGAACACCATCTCGCTGAACCGACGCAGACTGGGAGACCGTCTCGCTGAACCGACGCAGACTGTGAAATTGTCTCGCTGAACCGATGCAGACTGGGAAACAGTTTCGCTGAACCGACACAGACTGGGAGACCGTCTCGCTGAAACGACGCAGACTGGGAGAACGTCTCGCTGAATAGACGCGGACTGGGAGACGGCCTCGCTGAACCGACACAAACTGGGAGAAAGTTTTGCTGAACCAACGCAGACTTGGAGACCATCTCGCTGAACCGACACAGACTGTGAACACCGTTTCACTGAACTGACGCAGACTGGGAGACCGTTTCACTGAACCGACGCAGACTGCGAAACCGTCTCGCTGAACCGACGCGAACTGGGAGACCGTCTCGCTGAACCGACACAGACTGGGAACACCGTTTCACTGAACCGACGCAGACTGTGAAACCGTCTCGCTGAACCGACGCGAACTGGGAGACAGTTTTGATGAACCGACGCGGATAGGGAACACCGTTTCGCTGAATCGATGCAGACAGGGAACACTGTTTCCCTGAACTGACGCAGACTGGGACACTGTTTCCCTGAACCGACGCAGACAGGGAGCACTGTTTCCCTGAACTGACGCAGACTGAGAGACAGTTTCGCTGAACAGACGCAGAGGAGAGACAGTTTCGCTGAACCGACGCAGACTGGGAACACTGTTTCGCTGAATCGACGCAGACTGGGAGAACGTCTCGCTGAACAGAGGCGGACTGGGAGACAGTTTCGATGAACCGACGCAGATAGGGAACACCGTTTCGCTGAATCGACGCAGACAGGGAACACTGTTTCCCTGAACTGACGCAGACTGGGAACACTGTTTCCCTGAACTGACGCAGACTGGGAGACAGTTTCGCTGAACCGACGCAGACTGGGAGACAGTTTCGCTGAATCGACGCAGACAGGGAACACCGTTTCGCTGAATCGACGCAGACCGGGAGAACGTCTCGCTGAACAGAGGCGGACTGGGAGACAGTTTCGATGAACCGACGCGGATAGGGAACACCGTTTCGCTGAATCGACTCATACTGGGAGAACGTCTCGCTGAACAGAGGCGGACTGGGAGACCGCCTCGCTGAACCGATACTGACTGGGAGACCGTCTCGCTGAACCGACACAAACTGGGAGACAGTTTCGCTGAAACGACGCAGACTGGGAGAAAGTTTCGCTGAACCGACGCAGACTTGGAGACCGTCTCGCTGAACTGACGCAGACTGGGAACATTGTTTCACTGAACCGACGCAGACTGGGAGACCGTATCGCTGAACCGACGCAGACTGGGAGACCGTTTCAGTGATCCGACGCAGACTGGGAGACCACCTCACTGAACTGACGCAGACTGGGAACACCGTCTCGCTGAACCGTCGCAGACCGGGAACACCGTTTCATTGAACCAACGCAGACTGGGAGACTGTTTCACTGAACCGACACATACTGGGAGACAGTTTCGCTGAACCGACGCAGACTGGGAGACGGTTTAACTGAACCGACACAGACTGGGAGACAGTTTCGCTGAACCGACGCAGACTGGGAGATTGTATCGCTGAACCAACGCGGTTAGGGAACACCGTTTCTCTGAACCGATGCAGTCTGGGCGACCGTCTGGCTGAACCGACGCAGACTGGGAACTCCATTTTGCTGAACCGACGCAGACTGGGAGACCGTCTCACTGAGCCGACACAGACCTGGAGACAGTCTCGCTGAAGCGACGCAGACTAGCAAAACCGTCTCGCTGAACCGACGCAGACTGGGAGACCGTCTCGCTGAACCGACACAGACTGGGAGACAGTTTCGCTAAACCGACGCAGACAGGGAACACTGTTTCATTGAACCAATGCAGACTGGGAGACCGTTTCACTGAACCGACACAGACCTGGAGACAGTCTTGCTGAACCGACGCAGACTAGGAACACCGTCTCACTGAACCAACGCAGACTAGGAGCACCACCTCACTGAACTGACGCAGACTGGGAGACAGTCTCGCTGAACCGACGCAGTCTGGGAACACCGTCTCGCTGAACCGACGCAGACTGGGAGACCATCTCGCTGAACCGACACAGACTGGGAGACTGTCTCGCTAAACCGACGCAGACTGGGAACACCGTCTCACTGAACCGACGCAGACAGGGAGACCGTCTCACTGAACCGACGCAGACTGGGAACACCGTCTCACTGAACCGACGCAGACTGGGAGACCGTTTTCGCTGATCCGACGCAGACTGGGAGATTGTCTCACTGAACCAACGCAGACTAGGAACACCGTCTCACTGAACCGACGCAGACTGGGAACACTGTCTCGCTGAACCGATGCAGACTAGGAGACCGTCTCGCTAAACCGACGCAGACTGGGAACACCATCTCGCTGAACCGACGCAGACTGGGAGACCGTCTCGCTGAACCGACGCAGACTGTGAAATTGTCTCGCTGAACCGATGCAGACTGGGAGACAGTTTCGCTGAACCGACACAGACTGGGAGACCGTCTCGCTGAAACGACGCAGACTGGGAGAACGTCTCGCTGAATAGACGCGGACTGGGAGACGGCCTCGCTGAACCGACACAAACTGGGAGAAAGTTTTGCTGAACCAACGCAGACTTGGAGACCATCTCGCTGAACCGACACAGACTGTGAACACCGTTTCACTGAACTGACGCAGACTGGGAGACCGTTTCACTGAACCGACGCAGACTGCGAAACCGTCTCGCTGAACCGACGCGAACTGGGAGACCGTCTCGCTGAACCGACACAGACTGGGAACACCGTTTCACTGAACCGACGCAGACTGCGAAACCGTCTCGCTGAACCGACGCGAACTGGGAGACAGTTTTGATGAACCGACGCGGATAGGGAACACCGTTTCGCTGAATCGATGCAGACAGGGAACACTGTTTCCCTGAACTGACGCAGACTGGGACACTGTTTCCCTGAACCGACGCAGACAGGGAGCACTGTTTCCCTGAACTGACGCAGACTGAGAGACAGTTTCGCTGAACAGACGCAGAGGAGAGACAGTTACGCTGAACCGACGCAGACTGGGAACACCGTTTCGCTGAATCGACGCAGACTGGGAGAACGTCTCGCTGAACAGAGGCGGACTGGGAGACAGTTTCGATGAACCGACGCAGATAGGGAACACCGTTTCGCTGAATCGACGCAGACAGGGAACACTGTTTCCCTGAACTGACGCAGACTGGGAACACTGTTTCCCTGAACTGACGCAGACTGGGAGACAGTTTCGCTGAACCGACGCAGACTGGGAGACAGTTTCGCTGAATCGACGCAGACAGGGAACACCGTTTCGCTGAATCGACGCAGACCGGGAGAACGTCTCGCTGAACAGAGGCGGACTGGGAGACAGTTTCGATGAACCGACGCGGATAGGGAACACCGTTTCGCTGAATCGACTCATACTGGGAGAACGTCTCGCTGAACAGAGGCGGACTGGGAGACCGCCTCGCTGAACCGATACTGACTGGGAGACCGTCTCGCTGAACCGACACAAACTGGGAGACAGTTTCGCTGAAACGACGCAGACTGGGAGAAAGTTTCGCTGAACCGACGCAGACTTGGAGACCGTCTCGCTGAACCGACGCGAACTGGGAGACCGTCTCGCTGAACCGACACAAACTGGGAGACAGTTTCGCTGAACCGACGCTGACTGGGAGAAAGTTTCGCTGAACCAACGCAGACTTGGAGACTGTCTCGCTGAACCGACGCAGACAGGGAGACAGTTTTGCTGAACCGACGCAGACTGGGAGACCGTCTCTCTGAACTGACACAGACTGGGAGACCGTCTCGCTGAACCGACGCAGACTGGGAGACAGTTTCGATGAACCGACGCGGATAGGGAACACCGGTTCGCTGAATCGACGCAGACTGGGAACACTGTTTCCCTGAACTGACGCAGACTGGGACACTGTTTCGCTGAACCGACGCAGACTGGGAGACAGTTTCGCTGAACCGACGCAGACTGGGAGACTGTCTCGCTGAACCGGCGCAGACTGGGAGGCCATCTCGCTGAACCGTCACAAACTGGGAGACAGTGTCGCTGAACCGACGCAGACTGGGAGACCACCTCACTGAACCGAAGCAGACTGGGAGACCGTTTCGCTGAATCGACGCAGACTGGGAGACAGTTTTGATGAACCGACGCGGATAGGGAACACCGTTTTGCTGAAACGACGCAGACTGGGAGAACGTCTCGCCGAACCGACGCAGACTGGGAGACCGTCTCGCTGAACCGACACAGACTGGGAGACGGTTTCTCTGAACTGACGCGGATAGGGAGACCGTCTCGCTGAACCGACGCAGACTGGGAACATTGTTTCACTGAACAGACGCAGACTGGGAGACCGTTTCGCTGAACCGACGCAGACTGGGAGACAGTTTCGCTGAACCGACGCAGACTAGGAGACCGTCTCGCTGAACCGACGCAGACTGGGAACACCGTCTCGCTGAACCAACGCAGACTGGGAGACCGTCTCGCTGATCCCACGCAGACTGGGAACACCGTTTTGCTGAACCGACACAGACTGGGAGACCGTTTCGCTGAACCGACGCAGACTGGGAGACCGTTTTCGCTGATCCGACGCAGACTGGGAGATTGTCTCACTGAACCAACGCAGACTAGGAACACCGTCTCACTGAACCGACGCAGACTGGGAACACTGTCTCGCTGAACCGACGCGAACTGGGAGACCGTCTCGCTGAACCGACACAGACTGGGAACACCGTTTCACTGAACCGACGCAGACTGCGAAACCGTCTCGCTGAACCGACGCGAACTGGGAGACCGTCTCGCTGAACCGACACAGACTGGGAACACCGTTTCACTGAACCGACGCAGACTGCGAAACCGTCTCGCTGAACCGACGCGAACTGGGAGACAGTTTTGATGAACCGACGCGGATAGGGAACACCGTTTCGCTGAATCGATGCAGACAGGGAACACTGTTTCCCTGAACTGACGCAGACTGGGACACTGTTTCCCTGAACCGACGCAGACAGGGAGCACTGTTTCCCTGAACTGACGCAGACTGAGAGACAGTTTCGCTGAACAGACGCAGAGGAGAGACAGTTTCGCTGAACCGACGCAGACTGGGAACACTGTTTCGCTGAATCGACGCAGACTGGGAGAACGTCTCGCTGAACAGAGGCGGACTGGGAGACAGTTTCGATGAACCGACGCGGATAGGGAACACCGTTTCGCTGAATCGACGCAGACAGGGAACACTGTTTCCCTGAACTGACGCAGACTGGGAACACTGTTTCCCTGAACTGACGCAGACTGGGAGACAGTTTCACTGAACCGACGCTGACTGGGAGACAGTTTCGCTGAACCGACACAGACTGGGAGACAGGTTCGCTGAACCGACGCAGACTGGGAGACAGTTTCGCTGAACCGACGCAGACTGGGAACACCGTTTCGCTGAATCGACGCAGACCGGGAGAACGTCTCGCTGAACCGAGGCGGACTGGGAGACAGTTTCGATGAACCGACGCGGATAGGGAACACCGTTTCGCTGAATCGACTCATACTGGGAGAACGTCTCGCTGAACAGAGGCGGACTGGGAGACCGCCTCGCTGAACCGATACTGACTGGGAGACCGTCTCGCTGAACCGACACAAACTGGGAGACAGTTTCGCTGAAACGACGCAGACTGGGAGAAAGTTTCGCTGAACCGACGCAGACTTGGAGACCGTCTCGCTGAACCGACACAAACTGGGAGACAGTTTCGCTGAACCGACGCTGACTGGGAGAAAGGTTCGCTGAACCAACGCAGACTTGGAGACTGTCTCGCTGAACCGACGCAGACAGGGAGACAGTTTTGCTGAACCGACGCAGACTGGGAGACCGTCTCTCTGAACTGACACAGACTGGGAGACCGTCTCGCTGAACTGACGCAGACTGGGAGACCGTCTCGCTGAACCTACTCAGACTGGGAGACCGTTTCGCTGAACCGACGCAGACTGGGAGACAGTTTCGCTGAACCGACGCTGACTGGGAGACTGTCTCGCTGAACCGGCGCAGACTGGGAGGCCATCTCGCTGAACCGTCACAAACTGGGAGACAGTGTCGCTGAACCGACGCAGACTGGGAGACCACCTCACTGAACCGAAGCAGACTGGGAGACCGTTTCGCTGAATCGACGCAGACTGGGAGACAGTTTTGATGAACCGACGCGGATAGGGAACACCGTTTTGCTGAAACGACGCAGACTGGGAGAACGTCTCGCCGAACCGACGCAGACTGGGAGACCGTCTCGCTGAACCGACACAGACTGGGAGACGGTTTCTCTGAACTGACGCGGATAGGGAGACCGTCTCGCTGAACCGACGCAGACTGGGAACATTGTTTCACTGAACAGACGCAGACTGGGAGACCGTTTCGCTGAACCGACGCAGACTGGGAGACAGTTTCGCTGAACCGACGCAGACTAGGAGACCGTCTCGCTGAACCGACGCAGACTGGGAACACCGTCTCGCTGAACCAACGCAGACTGGGAGACCGTCTCGCTGATCCCACGCAGACTGGGAACACCGTTTTGCTGAACCGACACAGACTGGGAGACCGTTTCGCTGAACCGACGCAGACTGGGAGACCGTTTTCGCTGATCCGACGCAGACTGGGAGATTGTCTCACTGAACCAACGCAGACTAGGAACACCGTCTCACTGAACCGACGCAGACTGGGAACACTGTCTCGCTGAACCGACGCGAACTGGGAGACCGTCTCGCTGAACCGACACAGACTGGGAACACCGTTTCACTGAACCGACGCAGACTGCGAAACCGTCTCGCTGAACCGACGCGAACTGGGAGACCGTCTCGCTGAACCGACACAGACTGGGAACACCGTTTCACTGAACCGACGCAGACTGCGAAACCGTCTCGCTGAACCGACGCGAACTGGGAGACAGTTTTGATGAACCGACGCGGATAGGGAACACCGTTTCGCTGAATCGATGCAGACAGGGAACACTGTTTCCCTGAACTGACGCAGACTGGGACACTGTTTCCCTGAACCGACGCAGACAGGGAGCACTGTTTCCCTGAACTGACGCAGACTGAGAGACAGTTTCGCTGAACAGACGCAGAGGAGAGACAGTTTCGCTGAACCGACGCAGACTGGGAACACTGTTTCGCTGAATCGACGCAGACTGGGAGAACGTCTCGCTGAACAGAGGCGGACTGGGAGACAGTTTCGATGAACCGACGCGGATAGGGAACACCGTTTCGCTGAATCGACGCAGACAGGGAACACTGTTTCCCTGAACTGACGCAGACTGGGAACACTGTTTCCCTGAACTGACGCAGACTGGGAGACAGTTTCACTGAACCGACGCTGACTGGGAGACAGTTTCGCTGAACCGACACAGACTGGGAGACAGGTTCGCTGAACCGACGCAGACTGGGAGACAGTTTCGCTGAACCGACGCAGACTGGGAACACCGTTTCGCTGAATCGACGCAGACCGGGAGAACGTCTCGCTGAACCGAGGCGGACTGGGAGACAGTTTCGATGAACCGACGCGGATAGGGAACACCGTTTCGCTGAATCGACTCATACTGGGAGAACGTCTCGCTGAACAGAGGCGGACTGGGAGACCGCCTCGCTGAACCGATACTGACTGGGAGACCGTCTCGCTGAACCGACACAAACTGGGAGACAGTTTCGCTGAAACGACGCAGACTGGGAGAAAGTTTCGCTGAACCGACGCAGACTTGGAGACCGTCTCGCTGAACCGACACAAACTGGGAGACAGTTTCGCTGAACCGACGCTGACTGGGAGAAAGGTTCGCTGAACCAACGCAGACTTGGAGACTGTCTCGCTGAACCGACGCAGACAGGGAGACAGTTTTGCTGAACCGACGCAGACTGGGAGACCGTCTCTCTGAACTGACACAGACTGGGAGACCGTCTCGCTGAACTGACGCAGACTGGGAGACCGTCTCGCTGAACCTACTCAGACTGGGAGACCGTTTCGCTGAACCGACGCAGACTGGGAGACAGTTTCGCTGAACCGACGCTGACTGGGAGACCGTCTCGCTGAACCGACGCAGACTGGGAGACAGTTTCGATGAACCGACGCAGACTGGGAACACTGTTTCCCTGAACTGACGCAGACTGGGACACTGTTTCGCTGAACCGACGCAGACTGGGAGACAGTTTCGCTGAACCGACGCAGACTGGGAGACTGTCTCGCTGAACCGGCGCAGACTGGGAGGCCATCTCGCTGAACCGTCACAAACTGGGAGACAGTGTCGCTGAACCGACGCAGACTGGGAGACCACCTCACTGAACCGAAGCAGACTGGGAGACCGTTTCGCTGAATCGACGCAGACTGGGAGACAGTTTTGATGAACCGACGCGGATAGGGAACACTTTTTCACTGAACTGACGCAGACTGGGAGACCGTTTCACTGAACCGACGCAGACTGGGAGACAGTTTCGCTGAACCGACGCAGACTGGGAGGCCATCATGCTGAACCGACGCGGATAGGGAACACCGTTTTGCTGAAACGACGCAGACTGGGAGAACGTCTCGCCGAACCGACGCAGACTGGGAGACCGTCTCGCTGAACCGACACAGACTGGGAGACGGTTTCTCTGAACTGACGCGGATAGGGAGACCGTCTCGCTGAACCGACGCAGACTGGGAACATTGTTTCACTGAACAGACGCAGACTGGGAGACCGTTTCGCTGAACCGACGCAGACTGGGAGACAGTTTCGCTGAACCGACGCAGACTAGGAGACCGTCTCGCTGAACCGACGCAGACTGGGAACACCGTCTCGCTGAACCAACGCAGACTGGGAGACCGTCTCGCTGATCCCACGCAGACTGGGAACACCGTTTTGCTGAACCGACACAGACTGGGAGACCGTTTCGCTGAACCGTCGCAGACTGCCATTCCTTTTCGCTGAACACACGCAGACTGGGAACACCGTTTCTCTGAACCGACGTAGACTGGGATACCGTTTCGCTGAACCCCTCACAGACTGGGAACACTGTTTCGCTGAACCGACACATACTGGGAACACCATTTCACTGAACCGTCGCAGACTGGGAGACTGTTTCGCTGAACCGACGCAGACTGGGAACACCGTCTCGCTGAACCAACGCAGACTGGGAGACCGTCTCGCTGATCCCACGCAGACTGGTTGACCATTTCGCTGTACCGACGCAGACTGTGATACCGTTTTGCTGAACCCACGCAGACTGGGAACACCGTTTTGCTGAAACCACGCAGACTGGGAACACCGTTTCGCTGAACCGACACAGACTGGGAGACCGTTTCGCTGAACTGACGCAGACTGGGAACACTGTTTCGCTGAACCGACACAGACTGGGAGACCGTTTCACTGAACCGACGCAGACTGTGAGACCGTTTCGCTGAACCGACGCAGACTGGGAGACCGTTTCGCTGAACCGACACAGACTGGGAGACCGTTTCACTGAACCGACGTAGACTGGGATACCGTTTCGCTGAACCCCTCACAGACTGGGAACACTGTTTCGCTGAACTGACACAGACTGGGAACACTATTTCACTGAACCGTCGCAGACTGGGAGACTGTCTCGCTGAACCGACGCAGAGTGGGTACCGTGTCGCTGAACCGACACAGACTGGGAACACTATTTCACTGAACCGACGCAGACTGGGAGACTGTCTCGCTGAACCGACACAGACTGGGAGACCGTTTCACTGAACAGCTACGCTCGGTCCGCCAGAGGAAGCAGGATCTCCCAGTGGCCACACATTTTAAATCCACATCCCATTCCCATTCTGATATGTCTATCCATGGCCTCCTCTACTGTCAAGATGAAGCCACACTCAGGTTGCAGGAACAACACCTTATATACCGGTTGGGTAGTCTCCAACCTGATGGCATGAACATTGACCTCTAACTTCCATTAATGCCCCTCCTCCCTTCTTTCCCCATCCCTGACATATTTAGTTTGATTTATTTTCCTCTCTCTCTGCCCATCACTCTGCCTGTTCTTCATCTCCCTCTGGTGCTCCCCTCCACCCTTTCTTTCTCCCTAGGCCTCCCGTCCCATGATCCTTTCCCTTCTCCAGCTCTGTATCCCTTTTGCCAATCACCTTTCCAGCTCTTAGCTTCATCCCACCCCCTCCGGTCTTCTCCTATCATTTCGCATTTCCCCCTCCCCTTCCTACATTCAAATCTCTTACTATCTTTCCTTTCAGTTAGTCCTGACGAAGGGTCTCGGCCGGAAACGTCGACAGTGCTTCTCCCTATAGATGCTGCCCGGCCTGCTGTGTTCCACCAGCATTTTTTGTGTGTGTTGCTTTAAGATCTTCCCCGCAGGTTGTCGAAGGTTACCAAAGGTAGAACATACAAGGTAAATGGTAGGGGACTGAGGAGTGCAGTAGAACAGAGGGATCCGGGAATACAGATACAAAATTTGCTAAAAGTGGTGTCACAGGTAGATAGTGTCATAAAGAGAGCTTTTGGTACATTGTCCTTTATAAATCAAAGTATTGAGTATAAGAGTTGGAATGTTATGGTGAGGTTGTATAAGGCATTGGTGAGGCCGAATTTGGAGTATTGTGTGCAGTTTTGGTCACCGAGTTACAGGAAGGATATTAATTAGGTTGAAAGAGTGCAGAGAAGGTTTACAAGGATGTTGCCGGGACTTGAGAAACTGAGTTACAGAGAAAGGTTGAATAGGTTAGGACTTTATTCCCTGGAGTGTAGGAGAATGAGGGGAGTTTTGATAGAGGTATATAAAATTATGATGGGTATAGATAGAGCGAATGCAAGCAGGCTTTTTCCACTGAGGTTAGGGGAGAAAAAAAAACAGAGGACATGGGTTCAGGGTGAAGGGGGAAAAGTTTAAAGGGAACATTGGGGGTGGGCTTCTTCACGCAGAGAGTGGTGGGAGTGTGGAATGAGCTGCCAGACGAAGTGGTAAATGCGGGCTCACTTTTAACATTTAAGGAAAACTTGGACAGGTGTATGGATGAGAGGGGTATGGAGGGATCTGGTCCAGGTGCAGGTCAGTGGGACTGGGCAGAAAAATGGTATGGCACAGCCAAGAAGGGCCGAAAGGCCTGTTTCTGTGCTGTAATGTTCTATGGTTCTATGCTTTCTATGGTTACAGAATGCAGAGTTGGGCAGAAGAATGGTAGATGGAGTTCAATCCGGACAAGTGTGAGGTGATGCATCTTGGAAGGACAAACCAGAAGACTGAGTACAGGATTAATGGTCAGTTACTTAGATGGATAGATAGATACTTTATTCATCCCCATGGGGAAATTCAACATTTTTTCCAATGTCCCATACACTTATTGTAGCAAAACTAATTACATACAATACTTAACTCAGTAAAAATATGATATGCATCTAAAATCACCCTCTCAAAAAGCATTAATAATAGCTTTTAAAAAGTTCTTAAGTAGTTTACTTAAATACATTGAGTCCTAACACACTTAGGAGTGTGGATGAACAAAGGGACCTTGGGGTTCAAATCCATACATCCCTCAAGGTCTCTGCACAGTTTGATAGGGTGGTTAAGAAGGCCTGTGGGATGCTAGGCTTCATTAACAGGGGGATTGAGTTCAAGAGTCGAGAGGTGATGTTGCAACTCTACAAATCTCTGGTGAGACCGCACTTAGAGTATTGTGTTCAATTCTGGTCACCTCATTATGGGAAGGATGTGGAAGCTATGGAAAGGGTGCAGAGGAGATTTACCAGGATGTATCCTGGATTGGAAAACAAGTCCTATGAGGCAATGTTAGCAGAGCTGGGACTTTTCTCTTTGGAGCGTAGAAGAATGAGAGGGGACTTGATAGAGTTCTACAAGATTATAAGAGGCATAGATAGGGTGGATAGTCAGTACCTGTTTCCCAGGGCACCAGTAGCAAACACCAGAGGGCATATGTACAAAGTTAAGGGAGGGAAGTTTAGTGGAGAAATCAGGGGTAAGTTTTTTTACACAGGGGGTTGTGAGTGCCTGGAATGACTTGCCAGGGATGGTGGTGGAGGCTAAAACATTAGGGGTATTTAAGAGCCTCTGAGACAGGCACATGGATGAAGGAAAAATGGAGGGTTACAGGGTGGAGTGGGTTTAGTACTTTTTTTAAGGATTATATGGGCCGGCACCACGTGGAGGGCTGAAGGGCCTGTGCTGTGCCGTGGTGTTCTAGTGTTCGAGCGTCTGCACGTGGATAACCATTCCGATCTTCCAGAGGACCAATTTTGTCCCCCGCTACCCTTTTGCTCTTAACATATCTGTAGAACCTCTTTGGATTCTCCCTCTGGTGAAGGAGAACCTCGTGCCTTCTCTCAGCCCCCCTGATTTCTCCCGTGACGAACACGCGCACGAAACGCCGGAGGAACTCAGCCGGCTGGCCGGGCAGCGTCTGCGGAAGGGAGCAGACAGTCGCCGTCTCGGGGGCCGGGACCCTTCGTCCGGGTACCTCGGCCACACCCGCCCAAGGTCCTCGGCCCGGAACTCCGACTGTTGACTCTTTCTCCGCAGACGCTGCCCGGCCGGCTGAGCTCCTCCGGGCGTTCTGTGCGCGCTGCTCTGGATTTCCGGCGTCGGCAGACTTTCCCCTGTCTGTTCTGCGGTAAGTGCTCTCCTGTACGCCATAAGCACCTCGTTTGTTCCAAGCCGCCCCTACCTGCAACCGTACCTCCTGCTATTTCTTAACCAGGGCCTCAGAGTCTCTTGAAAACCAAGGTTCTCCTCACCTTCTATCTTTGCTTTTTATTCCGACGGGCACTTACATGCTCTGTCCTCTCAAACTTACCCTTCCGAGGGCCTCCCACTTACCACGTGCGCCTTTGCCGGAAGAGCAGTCTGTCCCACTCCACGCTTGCCCGACCATTTCTGAGAGCGTCGAAGCCTCCCACTTCGTGTCTCAGCCTGCGGGCCAGACCTGTCTTTTCTTTTCGCATCACATTTGCTTTGAAGCTCATGGTCTTGCTCGTGAAACTCATGAAGTAACTCCCCTGCGCAGACTTCTGTCGCCTGCCCTGTCCCTCAAACGAGGAGTCCCATTCCCTTTCTGATATGTCTATCCACGGCCTCCTCTACTGTCAAAATGAATCCCAAACTCAGGTTGGAGGAACGACACCTTATATTCCGTCTGGGTAGCCTCCGACCTGATGGCGTGAACATCGACTTCTCTAACTTCTGTTAATGCCCCTCCTCCCCTTCTTACCCCATCCCTGACGTATTTAGTTGTTTGCCTGTTCTACATCTCCCTCTGGTGCTCCCCCCCCACCTTTCTTTCTCCCGAGGCCTCCCGTCCCATGATCCTTTCCCTTCTCCAGCTCTGTATCACTTTCACCAATCACCTTTCCAGCTCTTAGCTTCATCCCACCCCCTCCAGTCTTCTCCTATCATTTCACATTTCCTCCTCCCCCTCCTACTTTCAAATCTCTTACTATCTTTCCTTTCAGTTAGTCCAGACGAAGGGTCTCGGCCGGAAATGTCGACGGCGCTTCTCCCTGTAGATGCTGCCCGGCCTGCTGTGTTCTATCAGCATTTTGTGTGTGATGTCCTGAATCCTCCCGGTCAGCAGGGGGCGGTATTGAACCTGTTTTGAGCCCAGACGAAGGGTCTCGGCCCGAAACGTCGACAGCTCTTCTCCCTATAGATGCTGCCTGGCCTGCTGTGTTCCACCAGCATTTTGTGTGTGTTGCTTGAATTTCCAGCATCTGCAGATTCCCTCGAGTTTGCTCAAATGAGGAGTGTTTGATGGCTCGGGGCAAGTAGTTGCCGGAGCTTAGAAGAATGCTGGGGGAGGTGGGGATTTCGGGAGAGGATGTTTCAAGTAAAAACACAAAATGCTGGCAGAACTCAGCAGGCCAGACAGCATCTATGGGAGGAGGTAGTGACGACGTTTCGGGCTGAGTTCTGGCAGCATTTTGTGTTTTTTTAAATTTATTTCCAGCATCTGCAGATTCACTCGTGTTTCCTGTAACGGGGTAGTGTTTGGGCCCCTCGTCTTAGAAGAGAGGTGCTGGCGTTGGAGAGGGTCCAGAGGGGGTTCACAGGGATGATTCCGGGAATGGAAGGGTTATCACACCAGGAACGTTCGGTGGCTCTGGGTCTGTACTCTCTGGAATTCAGAAGGATGATGATAGGAAGTAAATGGAAACCATAGAAAGGGCGCAGAGGAGATTTACAAGGATGTTGCCCGGATTGGGGAGCGTGCCGTATGAGAATAGGTCGAGTGAACTCGGCCTTTTCTCCTTGGAGCGACGGAGGATGAGAGGTGACCTGACGGAGGTGTACAGGATGATGAGAGGTATTGATCGTGTGGATAGTCAGAGGCTTTTTCCCAGGGCTGAAATGACTAGCACAAGAGGACACAGGTATAAGGTGCTGGGGAGTAGGTACAGAGGTGATGTCAGGGGTAAGTTTCTCACAGAGAGTGGTGAGTGCGTGGAATGGGCTGCCGGTGAAGGTGGTGGAGGAGGATACGACAGGGTTTTTTAAGAGACTCCTGACCAGGTACATGGGGCTTAGAAAAATAGAGGGCTATCTGGTGGGGAAATTCTAGGCAGTTTTTAGAGCAGGTTACATGCTTGTCACAACATTGTGGGCCAAAGCGGCTCGAATGTGCTGTAAATTTCAATGTTCTATGTTCTATCCTTGCATTTACCCTATCTATACCCCTCATTATTTTGTAAGCCTGTTTAAAATCTCCTCTCGGTCTTCTTCATTCCGAGGAATAAAGTCCTAACCTGTTCAATCTTTGCCTCTCACTCAGGGCCTGCAGACAGACACGGCCTAAAGGGCAAGGCTCCCAGAGCTCAGGACGTCCAAGAGATGGTCGCGGGAGGTTGAGGAACAGGTACAGGATGGCCTCCCGTCAGTCTGCACGGGGACGTGTTCAAGAACCCGTCTGAGGATCTCAGCGACGGCACCAGGGTCGGGACAGACTTGATTAAAGCAGCTGTGGACGGGTGAGTCCCCACAAAACCGTTCAGGGTCCTCGCCGGTCAGAGACCCTGGGCGAAGAATGAAATCCGGAACCTGCTGAGGGCCGGATCGGAGGCTCTCAGGTCTGGAGATGGAGAACGCCTCAAGAGCTGCAGGTCTGATCTCCGGAAGGAATCTCACGGGGGAAGTGGAGATTCCGGGCCAGACCGGAATCCGTGAGGGATACGCTGGACAGCTGTGGCGGAGTTTGAGATGCCGGAACCTCCTGCAAAGTGAAACCCTGCAACCTGGGGACAGCAGAGCCTCGCGACCAGACCATCCCAATGCCTTCTGTGCTCGCTTTGACCACCAGGACCGGGAGGAACCGTCACGCACCCCCCACGACTCCTTTGGTCTCGATATCTGAAGGTGACGTGCGGGCTGCCTTCAGGAGAGTGGATCCAAGGAAAGCGTCACGTACTGTAGACCCGTGCTGACCATCTGCCTGGAGTGATCACGGAGACCTTCAACCTCTCGCTGTGCCGGTGTGTGGTACCCACTCTGCTTCCAGCCCTCCCGGTGCCCAGGAAGATCGTGGCAATCTGTCTCAATGACTGTAGCCCAGTGGCACTCGCATCCACACTGATGAGGTGTTTTGAGAGGCTGGTGTTGAAGCACAAGACCTCCTGTCCCAGTGGCAACTTGGATCCACTCCAGTTTGCCTACTGGGGCAACAGTTCTACAGCAGACGCCATCTTGTTGGCTCTTCATTCAACCTTGTAACAGCTGGACAGCAAAGGTGTATAAAAATGGACGTTCTTTATCGATTACAGCTCAGCATTTAACAACATCGTCCCCTCAAAACCGGCCAGTAAACTCCAAGACCTGGGCCTCAATTCCCCCTGCGCAATCGGACCCTGGACCTCCTCTCTCGCCGACCCCGGTCAGTTCCGATCGGCAGAGACATCTCTTCCGTGGTCTCTGTCGACGCAGGGGCACGACGGGGATGTGTGTCGGCCCCCTGCTCGACTCGCTCGTCACCCGTGACCGTGTGGGCTACGCACAGCTCCAACGCCAGAGACAAGGCGGCTGATGACACCTCTGCTGCGGGCCGAGTCAGGTGAATCAGCACGCAGGAGGGGGATGGAAAGCTTGTCCGAGTGGTGTAATAAACGCCCGGCCCTCACTCAGTGTCGATGAGACCAAGGAACTGACTGTAGACTTCAGGAGAGGGAAACCAGAGGGAAACCACCGGCCGGTAATCATCAGAGGATCAGAGGCGGAGAGGGTCGGTAACTTTACGTTCCGGGGTGTCACGATCTCGGAGGACCTGTCCCCGACCCATCAGATAAACATTATTGCGAAGAAAGCACGACAGCGTCTCTACTTCCTCAGGAGTCTGCGGAGGTTCAGCATGACGTCAAAAACTTTGACAAACTTCCGTAGCCGTGCGGCGGGAAGTGCGCTGACTGGTTCCATCACAGGAGCACCGGTGCCCTTGAGCGGAAAATCCGACAGAATGCAGTGGATTTGGCCGGTAATCATCGGAGGATCAGAGGCGGAGAAGGGCTGGACCTCCTCCGGAGTCAGTGGGTGTTCGTCATGTCACTGAAAACCTCGGTGAGTTCCTGTGTTTGGCGCGGCGGGGAGTGCGCTGAGGAGATATATACTCAAATTGAGGAGATATTTGGAATCTACCCTAGCAATGCCTGTAGTTTAGAAACAACAAGAGACCACAGATGCAACAAAACAACACCTGCAACACTTGGCCCATGTCACCATGTCTCCTTCCATTGCACTCTCTCCATCTGCCCCTTATGCTTCAACTCATCACCCTGGTTTCCCTCTACCCTGCCACACTCCTCTTTTTATCCCATGCTTCACCTTCCTCTCCTATCAAATTCCATCATATTCAGCCCTTTGTCACCTCCACCAATCAACTCCCAGCTTCTAGCCCGATTCTCAGTCTCCCCTTCTATCACCCCCAGTTACCTGGATCCACCTATCACCTGCCAGCTCTTGCCCCACCCCTTCTGGTACGGGAACACCCATGCCCCTGAGAGGAAAATCCAACAGAAAGGCAATGGATTTGGCCCAGTTCATCACGGGGTAGAACCCTCCCAACCATTGAGCACGTCGACACGAATCGCTGTCGTCGGAAAGCAGCGTCCATCGTCGGGGATCCCCACCGCCCAGGCCGTGCTCTAATCTCGCTGCTGCCCTCAGGGAGAAGGTTACAGGAGCCTCAGGACTCGCACCGACAGGTCCAGGAACGGTTACTCCCCCCTCAGCCATCAGGGTCCTGAACAAAAGGAGATGACTACACTCAGTTCAGGACTCCGTCACCTTGTCATTTCACGCTTGTTATCCGTTGCTACTTACTCATGTCTGCATTGGCCCTGTCTACAGATCAGCCAGAGTGTGCCCGCAGAAGGAAGACTCTCAGGGTGGCACGTGTGCATATTCTGATAATGAATATTTCTCTGAACTTCGGGCTGCCGCCCGGGTCAAGAGTTCTGCTGTGGTGACAGGGAGGAATTCCAGCGAAGAAGGCTCTTGGCACGATGCCCGTCCTCAGACAGGGCACTGGGCGTAGAAGCTGGGGGGGGGGTGGGGGTGGGGGTGGGGTCAGACGGTGGTCGTACAGGACGCTGGCGAGGCCGTTCTTGGAGAATCGTGCTCAGGTTTGGTGACCCCTTTCAAACAGGCTCATCTAGCTCCACCGTCACAGGGAACGTTACGGAAAATCTTCCCTACCGGATTCGGTCAGCAGACGCAAGAGTCCGTCTCTGCGAGACAGGAGAACGCAAGTCGCAGTGAAACGGTCTCCGCTCTATTGCTCCATCCATTATTGTTGCACGTGGGGTTGCCGCGTGGCCGAGTGGTTAAGGCGTCGGTCTAGTGATCTGAGGGTCGCTAGTTCGAGCCTCACCTAAGGCAGTGCGTTGTGTCCTTGAGCAAGGAGGCACTTAACCACACATCGCTCTGTGACGTCACCGGTGCCAAGCTGTATGGGTCCTAATGCCCCTCCCTCGGACAACATCGGCGGCATGGAGAGGGGAGACTTGCAGCTTGGGCGACTGCCGGTCTCCCGCACAAACCCTGCCCAGGCCTGCGCCCTGGAAACTTTCCAAGGCACAAGTCTCGAGACGAACAGGCGTTAAACTATTATTGATGACATTATTATTCAGTATTTTATCAGTGATTCTGTATTTTATTCTGTACTCTGCGCACTGCTATTATGTGTGAAGCCAAGCAGAGCTACAGAACGGACGCTGCTAAGAAGAGAGAGATAAGGGAGAGCCATTCAAAGTGCTACTCAGAAGAGAGATACATAATTCAGTATTTTGGCGTCTGCAGTGATACTGCCGCGGACACTTTGCTTTGAACTCGATTTGCTCATTAACACTTCTGCAGAGACAAAAGGAAGTGGTGAAGATTGATGGACAGGTGATACCCCATGGGGGGGGGGGGGATAAAATAGCGGGTTTGCTAAGACACCGCAGACACGCCACGAGACCCTGAAGACAGCATCGTGCCCCCACAAGTTGGTGGGAGTTTGGAGGACCGATTCGCGGGAATCGGCCAGAGGCTCACAGGGTGTAAAGGTACGACCGGTGGGGACCTGTTGTGTGTCCAGCCTTGGCTGGGTGACGGGTTCACCACGGAAGAACGGTCGCATCTGGAACCGAGGGGTCACAGTCGGTGACCACAACGGGACAACAATCGCATCTGGGAAGGAGGGGGTAACAGCTGGTGACCACAACGGGACAAGAAGGCCACAGAAGGTTTGCCTGAAATTTCAGCTGTATCTCTCACTCTCTCTCTCTCTCCAACGGTACCACAACAACTACCTCCAACTACACTGAATGAACTGAACTCTGCTTCACGGGAAGACTGATCATTTACTCCTAGACTTCGAATAGAGCTTGGCTGATTCCTATTCCCATATTTCTGTGTAATTTGTATATTATCATTGCTAACCTGTTACATTTATATCCTTGCATTTAGTGTACTGTATTACTTAATTTACTAATAAACTTTATTAGTTTCTAGTAATTACAGACACCAATGAGTGTTCCATTTCTGCTGGTTTGACAACCCAGTTACGGGGTGCGTAACGCTGCTAAGAGTGTTTTTACAGGCCGATGCTCTAACGACACTGGGACAGCAGAGTTAATTTGAGGATTGATACAGGACTGTGGGGTGAGAGTGGGACAGTGGGATTAGTTTGGGGATTGATACAGGACTGTGGGGAGAGAGTGGGACAGTGGGATTAGTTTGGGGATTGATACAGGACTGTGGGGAGAGAGTGGGACAGTGGGATTAGTTTGGGGATCGACACGGGACTGTGGGGAGAGAGTGGGACAGTGGGATTAGTTTGGGATTGATACAGGACTGTGGGGAGAGAGTGGGACAGTGGGATTAGTTTGGGGATTGATACAGGACTGTGGGGACAGAGTGGGACAGTGGGATTAGTTTAGGATTGATACAGGACTGTGGGGAGAGTGAGGTGCAGTGGGATTAATTATAACCATATAACATGTAACAATATAACAATTGCAGCACGGAAACAGGCATTCTCGGCCCTTCTAGTCCGTGCCGAACACTTACTCTCACCTTATCCCACTGACCCGCACTCAGCCCATAGCCCTCTATCCCTTTCCTGTCCATATACCTATCCAATTTTTTTGATGACAATACCAAACCTGCCTCTACCACTTCTACTGGAAGCTCATTCCATACAGCTACCACTCTCTGAGTAAAGAAATTCCCCCTCGTGTTACCCCTAAACTTTTGCCCCCAACTTTCAACTCATGTCCTCTTGCATGAATCTCACCTACTCTCAATGGAAAAAGCCTATCCACGTCCACTCTGTCTACCCCACTCATAATTTCAAATACCTTCTATCAAGTCCCCCCTCAACCTTCTACGCTCCAAAGAATAAAGGTTTAACCTTTCTCTATAACTTAGGTGCTGAAACCCAGGTTACATTCTAATAAATCTCCTCTGTACTCTCTCTATTTTGTTGATATCTTTCCTATAATTCGGTTACCAGAACTGTACACAATACTCCAAATTTGGCCTCACCATTGCCTTGTACAATTTTAACATTACTTCCCAACTCCTATACTCAATGCTCTGATTTATAAAGGCCAGTATACCATAAGCATTCTTCACTAACCTATTCACATGAAATTCCATCTTCGGGAACTATGCACCATTATTCCTAGATCATTCTGTTCTACTGCATTCTTCAATGCCCTACCATTTACCATGTATGTCCTATTTTGATTAGTCCTACCAAAATGTAGCACCTCACACTTATCAGTATTAAACTCCATCTGCCACCTTTCAGCCCACTCTTCTAACTGGCCTAAATCTCTCTGCAAGCTTTGGAAACCTACTTCATTATCCACAACGCCACCTACCTTAGTATCATCTGCATACTTACTAATTCAATTTACCACCCCATCATCCAGATCATTAATGTATATGACAAACAACAATGGACCCAGTACAGATCCCTGAGGCACACCACTAGTCACCGGCCTCCAACCTGACAAACAGTTATCCACCACTACTCTCTGGCATCTCCCATCCAGCCACTGTTGAATCCATTTTGCTACTTCAATATTAATACCTAGCGATTGAACCTTCCTAACTAACCTTCCATGTGGAACCTTGTCAAAGGCCTTACTGAAGTCCACATAGACAACATCCACTGCTTTACCCTCGTCAAATTTCCTAATAACCTCTTCAAAAAATTCAATAAGATTTGTCAAACATGACCTTCCACACACAAATCCATGTTGACTGTTCCTAATTAGACCCTGTCGATCCAGATCATTTTATGTACCATTTCTAAGTATACTTTCCATTAATTTACCCACCACTGACGTCAAACTTACATGCGAGCTTTACTCTTAGATCCCTCTTTAAACAATGGAACCACATGAATATTACACCAATCCCCATTTCTAATGACATTTGAAATATTCCCAACAGAGCCCCTGCTTTTTCTACACTAACTTCCCACAAGGTCCTAGGGAATATCCTGTCAGGAACCAGAGATTTATCCACTTTTATATTCTTTAAAAGCGCCAGTACTTCCTCTTCTTTAATCATCATAGTTTCCATAACTACCGTACTTGTTCCCCTTACCTTACACAATTCAATATCCTTCTCCTTAGTGAATACCAAAGAAAAGAAATAATTCAAAATCTCCTCCAGCTCTTTTGGCTCCATACATAGCTGTCTTCTCTGATTCACTAAGCGACCAATTTTATCCCTCACTGTCCTTTTGCTTTTAATATAACTGTAGAAACCCTTTGGATTTATTTTCACCTTACTTGCCAAAGCAACCTCCTATCTTCCTTTAGCTTTTCTAATTTCTTTCTTAAGATTCTTTTTACATTCCTTATATTCCTCGAGCACCTTACTTACACCATGCTGCCTATGTTTATTGTAGATCTCCCTCTTTTTCCGAACCAAGTTTCCAATATCCCTTGAAAACCATGGCTCTCTCAAACTTTTAACCTTTCCTTTCAACCTAACAGGAACATAAAGATTCTGTACCCTCAAAATTTCACCTTTAAATGACCTCCATTTCTCTATTACATCCTTCCCATAAAACAAATTGACCCAATCCACTACTAAATCCTTTCGCATCTCCTCAAAGTTAGCCTTTCTCCAATCAAAAATCTTAACCCTGGGTCCAGTCCTATCCTTCTCCATAATTATATTGAAACTAATGGCATTGTGATCTCTGGACCCGAAGTGCTCCCCAACACATAACACCGTCACCTGACCTATTTCATTCCCTAACAGAAGTTCCAACACTGCCCTTTCTCTAGTTGGTACCTCTATGTATTGCTGCAAAAACTATCCTGCACACATTTTACAAACTCCAAACCATCCATCCCTTTTACAGAATGGGCTTCCCAGTCTATGTGTGGAAAATTAAAATCTCCCACAATCACAACCCTGTGCTTACTACAAATATCTGTTCTCTCCTTACATATTTGCTCCTCCAATTCTTGCTCCCCATTAGGTGGTCTATAATACACCCCTATATGTGTTACTATACCTTTCCCATTCCTCAATTCCACCCATATAGCCTCCCTAGTCGAGCCCTCTAATCTATCTTGCCAATGCACCGCTGTAATATTTTCTCTGACAAGCAATGCAACACCTCCCCCTCTTGCCCCCTCTGATTCTATCACACCCAAAGCAACAAACTCCAGCAATAATTAGTTGCCAATCACACCCCTCCTGCAACCATGTTTCACTAATAGCTACAACATTGTATTTCAGGATTGTTGAGAGAGTGTGAGATTAATCCTTGAGCTTTTCAATCCACTGTAAGTCATCTCTACCATCCCCAACATCCTTTTCCATAGATAAAGTATTCATTAAGTACCCCCTCTGTCTGCTCCAGTTCCATACACATTCTTCCACTGGCATAATTGATTGGTCCTATTCTCTCATGTCTTATCCTCTTGTTCTTCACATACTTGTAGAATGCTTGGGGTTATCTTTAATCAAAGGCTTTCACATTTTCTTTCTTAAGCTCCTTTCTACTAGCCTGATAATCTTCTAGATCTCTATCATTACACAGTATTTTAAACCTTTCATAATATTTTCTTCTCGACTAGATTTTCAGCAACCTTTGTACACCATGGATCCTGTACTTTATCATCATTTCCCTGTCTCACTGGAACGTATCCATGCAGAACTCCACATACATTTGCCCTGAACGTTTGCCACATACCTTCCACTGAGAATATCTCTTCTCAATTGATGCTTCCGTGTTCCTGCCTGATAGCCTCATATTTCCCCTTACTCCAAATAAGCGCTTACCTAACTTGTCTGTTCCTATCACTCTCCAATGCTATGGTAAAGGAGATAGAATTGTGATCACTATCTCCAAAATGCTCTCCCACTGAGAGATCTGATACCTGACCAGGTTCATTTCCCAATACCAGATCAAGTACAGCCTCTCCTCTTATAGGCTTATCTACAAAATGTGTCAATAAAACTTACTAAACACATCTAACAAACTCCACCCCATCTAAACCCCTCACTTTAGGGAGATGCCAATCGATATTGGGGAAATTAAAATCTTCCACCATGACAACCCAGTTATTATTACACCTTTCCAGAATCTGTCTCCCTATCTGCTCCTCGATGTCCCTGTACTGACAAAAAACACCCAGTAGAGTTATTGACCCCTTCCAGTTTCTAACTTCCACCCAAAGACACTCAGTAGACAATTCCTCCATGACTTCCTCGGTTTCTGCAGCCATGACAATATCTCTGATCAACAGTGCCAGGCACCCACATCTTTTGCCTCCCTCGCTGTCCTATCCGAAACATCTAAAGCCTGGCACAATAAGTAGCCATTCCTGCCCCTGAGCCATCCAAGTCTCTGTAATGGCCACAAGATCATAGCTCCAGGTACTGATCCAGGCTTTGTTCATGATGCTTCTTGCATTAAAATAGACGCATCTCAAACCATCAGTGTGAGCGCATCCCTTCTCTATCACCTGCCTATCCTCCCTCTTACACTGCCTTCAAGTTTTTCTTATTTGAGTGCCAACCGCCCTTTCCTCAATCTCTTCAGTCAGTACCCACATCCCAGCAATTCTAGTTTAAACCCTCCCCAATAGACTCAACAAATATCGCTGCCAGGATATTGTTCCTACTGGGATTCAAGTGCAAACCGTCCTTTTTGATGATTGATAAAAGACTGGGGGGAGAGAGTGGGACAGTGGGATTAGTTTGGGGATCGATACAAGACTGTGGGGAGAGAGTGGGACAGTGGGATTAGTTTGGGGATTGACACAGGACTGTGGGGAGAGAGTGGGACAGTGGGATTAGTTTGGGGATCGATACATGACTGTGGGGAGAGAGTGGGACAGTGGGATTAGTTTGGTGATTGATACAGGACTGTGGGGAGAGAGTGGGACAACAGGATTAGTATGGGGATTGATACAGGACTGTGGGGAGAGAGTGGGACAGTGGGATTAGTTTGGGGATCGATACAGGACTGTGGGGAGAGAGTGGGACAGTGGGATTAGTTTGGGGATTGATACAGGACTGTGGGGAGAGAGTGGGACAGTGGGATTAGTTTGGGGATTGATACAGGACTGTGGGGAGAGAGTGGGTCAACGAGATTAGTTTGGGGATTGATACAGGACTGTGGGGAGAGAGTGGGACAATGGGATTAGTTTGGGGATTGATACAGGACTGTGGGGAGAGAGTGGGACAGTGGGATTAGTTTGGGGATTGATACAGGAGAGTGGGACAGTGTGATTAGTTGGGGGGTTGATACAGTTTGTGTGGGGAGAGTAGTGTGTGGGATTATTGAGATCTGACCCAGTGCGGTGAGGTGTTAGTGGGACAATGGGATTAGTTTGGGGATCAATACAGGACTGTGGGGAGAGAGTGAGACAGTGGGATTAGTTTGGGGATTGATACAGGACTGTGGGGAGAGAGTGGGACAGTGGGATTAGTTTGGGGATTGATACAGGTCTTGGGGAGAGAGTGGGACAGTGGGATTAGTTTGGGGATTGATACAGGACTGTGGGGAGAAAGTGGGACAGTGGATTAGTTTGGAGATTGATACAGGACTGTGGGGAGAGAGTGGGACAGTGGGATTAGTTTGGTGATTGATACAGGACTGTGGGGAGAGAGTGGGACAGTGGGATTAGTTTGGGGATGGATACAGGACTGTGGAGAGAGAGTGGGACAGTGGGATTAGTTTGGGGATTTATACAGGAGAGTGGGACAGTGGGATTAGTTGGCGGGTTGATACAGTTTGTGTGGAGAGATTAGTGTGTGGGATTATTGAGATCTGACCCAGTGCGGTGAGGTGTTAGTGGGGCAGTGGGATTAGTTTGGGGATTGATACAGGACTGTGGGGAGAGAGTGGGACAGTGGGATTAGTTTGGGGATTGATACAGGAGAGTGGGACAGTGGCATTAGTTGGGGGGTTGATACAGGAGAGTGGGACAGTGGGATTAGTTGGGGGGTTGATACAGTTTGTGTGGGATTATTGAGATCTGACCCAGTGCGGTGAGGTGTTAGTGGGACAATGGGATTAGTTTGGGGATCAATACAGGACTGTGGGGAGAGAGTGAGACAGTGGGATTAGTTTGGGGATTGATACAGGACTGTGGGGAGAGAGTGGGACAGTGGGATTAGTTTGGGGATTGATACAGGACTGTGGGGAGAAAGTGGGACAGTGGATTAGTTTGGAGATTGATACAGGACTGTGGGGAGAGAGTGGGACAGTGGGATTAGTTTGGTGATTGATACAGGACTGTGGGGAGAGAGTGGGACAGTGGGATTAGTTTGGGGATGGATACAGGACTGTGAGGAGAGAGTGGGACAGTGGGATTAGTTTGGGGATTTATACAGGAGAGTGGGACAGTGGGATTAGTTGGCGGGTTGATACAGTTTGTGTGGAGAGATTAGTGTGTGGGATTATTGAGATCTGACCCAGTGCGGTGAGGTGTTAGTGGGACAATGGGATTAGTTTGGGGATCAATACAGGACTGTGGGGAGAGAGTGAGACAGTGGGATTAGTTTGGGGATTGATACAGGACTGTGGGGAGAGAGTGGGACAGTGGGATTAGTTTGGGGATTGATACAGGTCTTGGGGAGAGAGTGGGACAGTGGGATTAGTTTGGGGATTGATACAGGACTGTGGGGAGAGAGTGGGACAGTGGGATTAGTTTGGAGATTGATACAGGACTGTGGGGAGAGAGTGGGACAGTGGGATTAGTTTGGGGAATGATACAGGACTGTGGAGAGAGAGTGGAACAGTGGGATTAGTTTGGGGATTGATACAGGACTGGGGAGAGAGTGGGACAGTGGGATTAGTTTGGGGATTTATACAGGAGAGTGGGACAG